>NC_136514.1:35086614-35236614 GCF_053919585.1 Euprymna scolopes | reverse complement strand
AATACCACAAGGCATTGTAAATTCTACATCATACTATGGTCACGTTTCTCCCAGCTTCCAAATGAGGAGACGATATCTTCCCTGCTAACTTGTCATACGGCACAATCACGTTAGCATGCCAGTTCTCGCCAGATCACTGAAATTAAGCAACGTTGAGCCTGGCCAGTACCAGATGGGTGACTATTTTGGAAGGTGAGGCACTGTATGTACCGCAAGGTAAAATACCATGTTGGGAAACTGGCGCGGACTATCGTTCTCGCGAGGGTAGATGAGCCTCTCTTAAGCCGTGCTAAATAACTCATCTCATGGTGTCACGATAAAAAAATACCCTTGGTAACTCTAGCGAAGCGTCAAATATTCAGCTACGGACAAGATTTGAATTGCACTACAAACTCGTGTACTGAGTTCAATCTTGGCCGCGGCCGTATGTTACGTAACGTTGACTGGTCTCATTCTCCCACTCTTACTAACTCCACTCTAAAACCCACGTTTATTTCTAAACAATCTCATTATCTCATAAACTAATGTAACGAAATACACAAATGAGTTGATCACTTTTGTCAAGTATTTTGTTTATTTGGTTAACATTCCTGTTTGTTCTTAACATTCCACGTTAGCATTCCCGATACATAATGGGTCACGTTAATTGGTATCCACCGGCAGTGTTTTGTATAGCAGTCAATACTAATGATAAAATGATAAGTACTTTTTGATTTTAAATAACCTGCATTTGTAAAAATATATGCACATTTTATTTTACTTTAATCCAAACATAAAAAATACTAAACTAATACGCACAAGGCGTGTCTGAATCAATTCCTATTTAATTTATACAATTATATTCATTTATTTAGGTCTTAAGTAATTAGTTTAACCAGGTCATAAAGTTTTTATGTGACGCTCATACTGAATTTTACATTGGTATTAAAAAATAAGGGTACTTTTGTCTAATTTTTATTTAATATTATTGTAAATTTGATATAAAGTTTGACATATTTAATATTAAGTTTATTTTTTAATTTGAAGTTGATGATTTAAAAATTGTGTATGATCTGTTTAAATATAAAGCCCATAAGTTTTAATTTGCATTTGATATTATTTTATTTGAAATATAGCTTTTTTAAATTAAGTAAGCAGGTGTATTTGTACGGCGTTGACCAAACAGCTACTAGCCAATGAATAATTTTTCTCTGTATTAACGAGCAATCTCCTGTGGCATTACTCAATGGATTGCGTGAGGAAATTATGTCAGTTTTAGCAGGCTTTCACATTGGGCGCTAATCCGCAAAATGCATTTGAATCCAGAATATCTATTACAAATAAATTACCTAGGACGACATTCACCACGATGTTCCTCTGGAATGTTTCATTTGATTCTGAGAAGCGGAGAACCGCTGGTTTTAGCGAGGTGGAAGAAACATTACTGTGCTTAGAAGGATTCTCGTTTCCCCATCGAATTATCCGACCGATATTGTAAAGACAATTTGCAAATTAAATAATGGAAAACTACGGCGTATTTTAAATGGACATACTTGACCGTCTCTCATGGGTCACGGCTTATGTTGTGTCCTTGAAAATTCCGTTGTTCTTTTCAAAGTCAAAAACCGATTATGCTTTTCCATTCAGAGCATAAGTTGAACTCGAAGATTTTCCAGCAGAAATCGTTCTTATTTAAACGTTACATATATTCAATATATAACTATACTAAAGCTGAATTAATATACTTTTGCTATCTGAAGGTTCATTCTTTTACTAGCAGGACGAAAGGAAATTCCACAGCGGCATCTTTCATATGTAGCATATTACTGCAGGGCATTCTATGGACGTTCAGCCTGAATTGAGACTCCGCGATATTATTGTAATCCTTTTGTTAAAACTGCAATAGTATTTATCTACATATTCTAGTTAATGCAGTCTAAGAATGTATCCGGTTATAACGGTTTATCACCAATATCTTTATAGGAGTTTGTGACGATAATTTTTTTTTATTGGAGTGGGAACAGTAAAGCTGAGCCCCAGCATAAGTGTGTTGGATTTGCTATAATATATATATATATATATATATATATATATATATATATATATATATATATATACTCTTTCAAGACTATATATGTATAGGGTGTTGGATTTGCTTTAATATATATATATATATATATATATATATATATATATATATATATTACATATATATATACTAGCAAAATTACCCGTCGTTGACTGGGTTCAAAAACAGTTTACAGAAAATGGACTGTGATTTATGAAAGTATGATAGCTTATGAAAAGGAAGGGTTGTAAATTTGGGTTGAATTTGGGGTATCAAAACTAAAGCAAAATATTATGAAAGTAAAAATAAAATAGATAAACTCCATAATTTATTATACCATACCTGTTCACACCGAAACACTAACTAAAATATTCTATGGATCTCCATATTAAGAAAACCTTGTTAAACTTTGTGACATATTTCCATTCTATGGAGGTCAGGTGTGAACGAACACCGCATAATTTTATTATACCATATTTCTTCAAACTAAAACATAATAATCAAAGTATACTTACGCAGATAGATATGAAAAGTCTTTATTAAAGTTTCTGCCTATTTCCATTCCATGGAGGCCAGGCGGTAACGCAGACCCCAAAATTTTATTATACCATCCCTATTTAAGTTAAAACATACTTATCAAAGTATTCTTATGTACATCTATATCAAAAACACTTGTAAACGTTTTTGTTTTAATTTTTAAATTTTTTTATTTCCATACTTTGTGAACTAGGCGCGAACGCAGACCCCACAATTTTAATGAACCACCGTTCTGCCAGATCAAACATACCCATTCCTGTGTCTCGATACATCTTCTATCATTATAAGTAATCAGTTTTTTTTTAAATAGTCAACCATATAGGAGCCTATTCGTGAACACACACACACACAACTTTATATATATATATATATATATATATATATATATATATATATATATATATATATATATACACACACTGTTTCAAGACTATATATGTATATTCGACACCCTGCACTGATGATTCCCGAAAGGATGAAACACTAGTGTCTGTAAGTATTTAATTATTTTAGTAAATAATTATGTTCGCCCCTTTAAGAAACTCGTTTCTTATCATTAGCACTTTCAGTTGATTTTAGTCGGCCAATTTAGATCTTATGCATAGATCATCATATAATGATTAGGCCACTCTGACTGACGTAAAACATTTAAATATAAAATGTTTAATTTAAACGTTATTCCACGCGGTTAACGGTAGCCGAATGGATACAGTCTGCTAATCAAGCCAGAGATGGCTTGTATTGCCGGGTTCGAATCTATCGACTGGTGTTAATCGTAACACCCTGCACTGAAGATTCCCGATAGGATGAAACACTAGTGTCTGTAGGTATTTAATTATCATAGTAAATATTAGTCATTATTAATAGTAATATTACCAGTTTAATATCGTTGAGAAACGCTATATTTTAATTTAAATTAATTATAATTCATTTATAAAGGGAGATAACTGCCATTTTTTAAAATGCTACTCGAATAAAAAAAATAAAAACAGCTTTTATTGTTCAAAGGGAGGTAACCACTAATTTTTTGTAAAATTAGTTATTTTTTATATAATGTTTTGAACATAGTAATATTAATAAAATCCATAATAGTAATACTATTAATCTTTTTGGTAGTAATTAAATAATAATATTATTTATAATAGTAACTAGTTATAGAACTAATAATAATAAAAATAACGTATACATTCAAAATGAAATAGATAATAAAATAAAAATACAAAATAATGGCAAAATACCAAGTAAAATAATAATAATAATAATAATAATATAAATAATAAAACCCTAATAATAATATATATTATTTGTTGAATTTAAACCAATGTTTAATTTAATCTATTTTAAACATTTATAATTTATAACTTTATAACTATTATTATTATTATTATTATTATTAGGACATGATTTTCGAAAATATCAGCGAGAAAAGCGACCCCTTTTTTAAGAAAAGTACCCAATTGAGGGCGAAGGAATGAATGTTTTAGCCAATTTTTTGATATTTGTCGCCCGAAGGGGGAAGCTTCAAAACGATACCGATCTCGTGAAAATCCGTCGCCTCTGTTGAAAGTTTTAGGCATACAGTATCATTATTATGATTGCAACGTCTTGTCAGACGAGTGCCACTCCCTCAGACATTTAAAATCCATGAGCCCAAATGCCTGAGGGAGAATCTATACAAAGATGATGTTACAGAGTCTTAGCTTTGTACGACAGCTAAGTCTCTCTCTCGGTTCAAAATGTTGAGATCAAGCAACAAGCAAGAGCAAGATAGCCAGTAACAAATTAAACTGCAGACCAGCTGAATGCGGGTACTGGTTTCCCGCTTTGTTTTTTAAATCAGAGATTTGCTTCTCCTAGAAAGGTTGCCTTCACCACGGCTTATGGTAGCCCTCTCCACCCCAATACACATACACACACACACACACACACACACACACACACACACACACACACAAATACACACACAAATATACACTGTGCTAGTTGGCCGTTGACCCAGAAAAAGAGTTCATTCGCCCTTTGGAAGGTCTTGTTTTTAATCCTTCAGGGAGACTAGCCACCCTCCTCACCAAACAAGTCTGGTGGGGGAACCAGTTTAGTCGCCGTTGACCCGGTAGGCATACATACATACATACATACAAACATACATGCATACATACATTTAAAAGGCAGGTGAGATTTATATAATAGATTAAAATGTAATAGCACGTTTTGACTGTACCGTTAGTGCGAGAAATAGGCTTAACTTTCGCATTTATTCATGTGGATAAGTAAAAGACTAAACCGGGCAAAATAAATTCCAAAAGGATGTCATCATCATCATCATCATCATCATATCGTATGACACCCCAGATTCTGTTTATGGCATTGATTACCCCGATATTTTCCTAGTCAGAAATCTTTCAAGAAAATCGTCTTGTCCTTACGGAAGGACTACGTAAAGGTTACCAATATTCTAAGGGAAAGTGAATTTTGTGGAACGAACTGGATTCGAACTTGGAACGCACAGGTCGCCAGTAACCACAACACGACCGCCCGCCCCAACATGATGTAAAGGAAAGAGAAATAAACCATTTCTGTGTAAATATGTAAATAATTAGCCGATAAACTCCTAAACTACTGGTCACATAACACTGAGATTTACGGAATATAGTAACTATACACAAAGGATCGTTTATAACGAGTAAAGTCTTTGTTTGGGTGGATGAATAATGCTTATAAACATATATCGGCAACTTGAAATGCAAACTGTTCAATGCAACTAGCCGACATATTTTTTCTTCTTTCTGCGCATGCCCAAATTCAATTAATTTAATATTAAGTCTTTCTTACCTGTTTCTACATCGACAGGAAACGTAGCTTAAGCGCTAAATGTTTTGGTTTCGATTCTAACTGAGTAAACTTTTGAAATCAGTAATGTATATTAGGTACAATATACAATTCAAAAGAGAATTGGCACTTTAATAATAAATGCGAAGACTGTATGAATTAAAAGTTCCTATTTAAGCGTATTTTATGACCCGGCAAATACGCCCCCCCCCGTTAGTAAATAATAAAAATATATTCAGTCTCAAGGTTATTGTCTCACGATTCACTGGAAATAACCATTAAATGTTATCCTCGAGTGGCCTTCAGTACTTTTAGGAAGTGACAGATTGGTACAAAAATTGTATTGAGGTTTTAGATCCAAGCAAAGCAATTCAATAATGATGAATTCTAATAAAAAAAAAAACAAAAAAAACTGAGATACAGAGTAAATAATGGTCGAGAAATGTGGGAACATTACGATATTCCGGTAGATTTGATTTGAGGCCTCATCCAAAGATACTTGTTTCTTCGGTGCTGTATATATTTCTTTAGATGGTATGAGTTGTCGGTCAGTTCGTCGCAAGACACGAAGATTGAATAGACGCGTTTTAAAATTGGTTCTTACGGTCTGGATCATTCCCGTAAATAAAGCCAGTAACTTCGATGGCGTATCCATTTTATTTTGTAGGTGGACCATGGCAGGTTACTATTTTGAGAAAAAAAAACAAACAAACAAAACAAAACAAAAATAAACAAACAAACAAACAAACAAAAAAACAAATCAAGAATTACATTCAAAAGCACCTTAGAAAAGTTGAAAAATAAGAATACAAAAAAAAAAAAAAAATGAAATACTTGAGAAACGATTCAGATTTGTGCGCGGAATCTATTGGCTGCAGTCAATAAATATCCCTAGGGACGAACATGGAAATCGAGTCCTTACCTGCATATCGAGATAACTTGCAGGCTTACGTAACGTAATTCCATTATTTTGCAACAATACGCCTTAATGGAATATATATATATATATATATATATATATATATATATATATATATATATATATGTATATGTATGTGTGTGTGTGTGTGTGTTTGTATATATTGCATTGTGCTTTGTTCGAATTTACTTTGGAAACAAATTGCAAGATTAAACGTATTCCAGTGGAATAAATTTTTACAGTAAGTTTTTTTTAGAAATCGGTGCTTTCGCTGAAAGTTTTAATCAACTTTTAGAATATTTACGCCAATCCACACCCGCACGTACCCACACGCACATGTATATATATATGTTTTATATGTAATTCAACTACTAAAGATAAAAAATAATATATAAATAAGTAAAACAAGGTTTACATTTAGATAGCTCAATAAGGCATTACAAGAACTAGAGTTATTTCTTAAACTAAATAGGTGCCTTCAATAATGTTTCAGATATTTTGTACAGGCATTTTAAATTGTGGTAGACTTTTGTAAAATCAGTATGTTGTTGCTATACATGATCAATTTTTATGATTTTAGGTTCAAATGAACAGTGACATCAGGAATTGGAACACACTCTACTAAAGCCTGATTGTTGTGAATAAAAAAAATTCAATCTAGACGTGAGGACACTTTAAAATAACTATATACAATAATATTGTGTTGAACATGGGAAAATGCTCCCCCCCAAAAAAAGAAAAACGTATAAAGTTCTTCAGAATGCTTTAGGACCATCTTGCATGAACCGAGGATAAGTTTTCTAGTGGCATAAACGATTCAAGGAAGATAAGGAGTCTGTGAGGGATGATGATAAGTGTGGGAGGAATAAAGGAAGTCAGAACACCAGAGTTGATTGGCCAAATAAAGAATTTCATAGCTAAGTGCATAGTTTGATGTTAGTGTGGGAACTGTACACACAATTATTCGCGAGGAACTGAAGATGCGGAAGATTTGCGCAGAGTTTGTCTTAAGAGTGCTCAGAGATGATAAAAAAGAAAATCGTTATCATGACAGCAGGGTTATAGTCGAGCTAATCAATTCACCAAGTATAGAAGACCCAACCAACCTCATCTGTTCGATATTCAAGAACGAATGCCACATTATTTGAGATTCCCTGTAAAGCCTAAGGTAGAACTATGCCATTACTATAACTCGTTGGGCTGCATATCTCTCATCGAAGAAGATAGATTATTAATTCAATTAAGAACACTATATTTTAAACATTTTGCTATCCTCATGTTTTGCTGTAAAATTTCATTTATCAATATTCGAATGATAATCGAAATGGTTAAATTCTTTTGCTGGTTCATTAAAAGAATTCAAGAAAGAAGTGACAAAGGAATATGACACTTCCGTTTTCAGTGTCATTAGTTGACTGCTGCAATTAGTCAGATCCTTAATTAGGCAGATTAAAATGATAAGCTAATTGTGAAAACAATTACTTTTCAAATTACTGTATCATTTGAATTTGAGTAAATGGCAAATTGTTAAAATCAGTGAAAACAAAGGTCACCAAATACAGATACGTTGAAAAACGAGTTTGATCTGTCAATCTTTTGCCAAAATAAAGCAATAGTAAGAAGGTGCACGGAGTTGTCAGAAACAGAACACAATTATTTAGATTTTAATAAAATGAAAACAACACAAAAGTGGGTACGTGTTACCTTACGCTACAACAGACCACTCTAATTTGTTTTTTTAGGGGTATTCGAGGTCGCTGACAACGAATCTGATAATCAAATCAGCCGCAAGTTTACTGTTTGCATAGTATGAACCCCTAGACCGTGTGGCTATTTTGTACCATTTCACCGCCTTCAGTAGTGTTTTTCTTACATGATACGTTCGCGTGCGAACGGGCGTAGTGGGGTGCCTTATCACATCGCGTAGGAATCTTGGCATGCAGGAATTTTTAAGCGGTCATTTCAAATAAAGTTTAAAAAAAAGTGTTTTTTTTGTCTTACGTAGTTTTAATGCTTTTTAATTGATCTAAAAAAGTTCTCACGAGCGTTTTACAAAATCATAACCACCAAACATTTTCATGTTTTTTGTTCTTTTTTGTAGGGTGGGGGCATTCAATTATAGGACTTGTGTAGTTTAACAGACGCTTCTGCAGTTTACTTAACCGCGTGCGCCCCAGCACCACCGCCTCCCGCCCCAATGTAAACAGAATTTTTGTTAAATGGTAAATATAGGCTCATTACTGACAGAAAAACGGTTAATTAAACTGCAGAAGCACCTGTTAATGGAATAAACCCCCCCAAAAGAACGAAAAACATAAAAATGTGTTTGGTGCTTATGTTTCTGCAAACCGATCGTGAAAACTTTATTTTTGATCAATTAAAAAAGCATTAAAAATTACGTAAGACGAACAAAAAAAATGAACCACATTTTTTTTAAAAACTTCCTTATTTGAAAGATTCCTGCGCGATGTGATCGCATGCGAACGTATCATGCAAGAAAAACACGACCGACTGCAGTGAAATGACCCAAAATAGTTCCAAGATCTAGGGGTTCATACCATGCAAACGGTAAATTTTCGGCGGGTTTGATTATCAGATTCGTTGTCAGCGACTTCGAATACCTCTATAAAACCAAATTAGAGTGATTCGTGTTTTGTTGTTGCGTAAGGTAACATTTACCCAAAAGTGTTGAACATTGACAGGTGCGTGGGGTCAACCTAATCAGGGCATTATGTGCAAAGTTTGACACAAGACCTTGGGAGCGGTCAAAGAAATTGAAGACCAAATCATTAATTACGACACGAGCCATAGGCTGCTCTAGAATGACCAATCATTTACGAGTCTGGAGGAGGGGCGTTTCCCCTTGCCCTCCTCCATAGTCGTAGCGTTAAACCATTGGTCGGCAGTCCTGATGAGCTAATTGTTGTGGTTCTGTTTAAGAGGTCACAATATTAAAGTGTAAGAATCCTGGTGTTTACTGCGAGCAGTTAAACTGCGCGTGTGTTCTCTGCTTGACGGTAGAAATGTCTTGCTTACATAGAGTCAGACGAATCCATATTATTATATAGGGATGTTTACTACTCCAAAACACCCCCCGCCAAAGATTTTTTTCCCCGAAATATATTTTTTTTTCTCGGGTTGACATCCATAGGGTCCGTCAGTTTCCTTTTTTGCCGAACGACGTATTTCGGTATTAGTTTTCAGGGCGAGTAGATCAAATACGCCATACAGTTAGTTCAACGTCTCTTCTTCTGGCGGAGTTTCACTTAACCCGTTCGAAGTTTGTTTTCGGATCTGGTTCAGGTGTTTCTTATGCGTTGAATGTAGTCCTCCCATCATGTAGACCATACTGCTGATCCTGTTCTTGATTGTTCCGTGCTCCCAGAAAGTATTATTACCTTTGTGCATCTGGACGAATATTTTTCTCCCGGCACGTAATTCTTGGGAACAGTTGTACTTGCGGGTTTTACTCGTTTTGGCAATAGTTTGTCAAAAACTGGCTGTATTTTTCTCACGAACATCATATCCGTTGGGGAAAACTGGGATAGTGTATTCTCGCTAAAGAAATTGCTGCAACGCTTTTTCGGATGGAGTTTCCTGTGCCTTTTTCAAAAACCTCTTCAAGGTGTCCACAAATCTTTCGGCCTGTCCGTTTGACCTCGGGTAGTAAGTCAAAGAGGATAATTCGAAGTGGTCACAGTGTCTATTTGCGACTGAAGCAAATGTTGTGTAATCTTGGTGTTATTTGCGGGCCAGCTTGATGCATCGCTATCTTTTATGGAATAAGCTGATTTCTAGACAGTATAATTCCATACAAGATTTTACTGTTTTGTCGGAAGACAATTCGCGTGTCTGTTTATGGATGATGTAGTCCACGATGTTCTGCCAATATTTGTAATAACTTACAATTCTTAATACCTCACCAAATCTGCAAAAATAGGCTTCAAAAGTCTGCTGCTTTCCAGGACGACAGTGAAATGTTTTTAATGTTTTTTTTTAAGATCGCGGTTTGAGAAAAAACTTGAGAAAAAGACTTGACGGAGAGGATATGATAAATTAATATTGACTAAGAAAAAAAAATGAGTTACTTACGTGTGGTTTTAAAAGAAAAAAACATTCCGGTCTGACTCCGTTGTTGTCTTTCTGCGCTATTACTTTAGTTAGTAATTGCAATTTTTTCTTTGCATTTCCAGTAGTTTTTCGCTGAATTGCCTTCTTTCCTTTCTTTTTTCCGTGTCTCTTGCTCTTTTTTCTTCTTCTCTTTCCGCCTCTCTTTTTCTTTTTCTTATCTTTATCTTCTTTCCTTTCCCTTTATTCTTATTTTCTTTGTCCTTCTCTTATTTCTTCTTTATTTTATTTTTGTAATTCCAAAGTCTGAGTTTGCTGTAAACTAATTGCCTTGTAAACTCTTTCATTTTGAAAAATAAGTAGACTCCCAAGACAAATCTGGGTCTAAGAGATGCTAAACAGAAACACCATAACTTAACGGAGAGGATATACTAAATTAATATTGACTAAGAAAAAAAAATGAGTTACGTACGTGTGGTTTAAAAAGAAAAAATGTTCAATTTTCTGCAGATAACAAAAAACGATTGAGAATTTATTTTAAGTCTCTCGAATAAAAAAAATACGAAGAATTTTGAGCCCAGAAGAATTTGGAATAATAAAATGAATTGGAATTCCTTTTCGTAGCAAAATTTCAGTCGTAATGGAGTAAATTCAGTTTCGATCCTTCGTAAAATTGTTATACTTTTTTTTTTCTTTTCTCGTTTTACCGAGAAAACGAAAATCATGACGACTATCGGCAGATAACTTTTTAGATCACAGTAATCAAATTTTTGTTCAAATGTATTCTGTAAAACGAAAATGGCTTCTTGAAAAGAGGAAAAATTAAGATAGTTTCACAAGTGAAAGTTGGCCAGCCCGCATGAAGAAGCTAGTTTCTTTTTTTTCTTTTATTTATTTCGTTTGTCTGTTTAAAACTAAAAACAGTTCACTTTCAACGAACAGTTAAAAAAATAAAGGCTTTTGAACAAAGACAAATAATTCTGGGGCAATAAAAATGTCTCATATCAAATTTGAAAACTTTGCATGCTTGCACAAACCAAAAGATAGAAATGAATTAGGTAGATTTTATTCTACTAACGGATTTTTGAAAAATAAACATTTCCAAGGTGAGGTCGTTTTTCGTCGTTGAAAGCCAATCCTGACTTTTTGAAAGAAGGTAGAAAAATTCGAGTTTGTTGAACAGAGTTGGTCGTTTATCCAAAAGAGATCCTTATCGATCCTTTTTCGAATCCATACGTTGCCAATGTTGTGGTCCCATTTAGGGGGGTCACAATATTAAGGTGAAAGAGTCCTTGTGTTTATTGCGAGCGGTTAAACTTCGCGTGCGCTATCGGTATTTGTTTTCCCCACGAAAACAAAATGTGACACAAGGTCGTTTTTAATGTGGGAGAAAACCAGTTCTTCCTAAAGGGGCACTCTGGCAGTGTGCGAAAATAAAATTGTCTTTGTATAGAAAGGTTTCCCACCCCATTGATTAAGAACAATTTAATTTGGTACAGTATCAGAGCACACGGCATGGCACGGCACGGGACGGGACGGCCACCAGGCCGACCGAGAGGAGAACGTGTGTATTCTCTGCTCAATGGATGAAATGTCTAGCTTACATAGTGCCAGGCGAATCCATACTTTCATAAATATAGGAATGTTAATTACCCCAGAACACTAACCAACCAGAAAGCGCATCTTCCAAAAATCGGGTTCATAAAAACGAGAACACCAAATTTAGAAATTGAGTTGGTTCGTTTTCTCTTGATTGGGAACCAAGTCACTTGCCGACAACTCTGCCATTTTTGACTCTCAAAGACTTTCCACCGGTCAACAATATTCTTCAAGTATCTCCGGTATTCGACTTTATTTTAGCCACTTTTTTTCACATAATATGGTAACATTAACGTGTTTTAATAAATCTTATTTTTGTTGTCGATCGGCTGTTTTCCTCTTCTCTTTTGGAGTTGCTAAATCCGTTTGGTTACCTCAACTATAAACATTGAACATTCTTTTGGCCGAACCAGCCAAGGCCTTCTTTTGTAAAACTATTCTGACACAACATGGGGCGTGAAGGAAGGTTCGAACAGGCGAAACTTCACGTGGTTGTCACGAAACCCCGATCACTCTAATATCGTAACAGAATTGGGACCGCACAAGAAGACCATTTTGCATGAATTGAGCATCAGTATTTGAGTGGCATAAGAGATTCAAGGACGGCAGCGTATATATGAGGGATAAGAAAAGGTATGGAAGACGTAATGAAGTCAGATCACCAGAGTTGATTGGTCAAATAAAGAATTTCATTGATAAGGGTCGTCACGTGTCTATAGAGACAATGAATGCACAGTTCGATGTCAGTGTGGAAACTATACACACAATTATTCGAAATATAAGTTGGATGTACTGCTACGACCCAAGACCAGATACCGAGTTCCCAGTGGAAGCATGTTGGCTCTCCCAGACACAACAAAGCCAGACAACGTAAATCCACCCAGAAACTTATGACGATCTATTTTCTTAACAGTCTACAAGGAATACTATGATGTTTTAAAGGAGTTCAGGAAGAGATTCCGTCGGAAGAGGTCAGTATTCTTCAAATCGAGTCAGTGGCATTTCACCAGGACAATGCACCAGTCCACAGCTCCATCCTTGTCACAGACAATTTGACCCAGATTGACAGCAAGACAGTTCATCACCCTCCTTATCGTCCAGATTTTTCTCCCTCTAACTTTTGGTTATTCCCTAAGCTAAAGGAAAACCTTAGAGACCGTCGTTATGAGACAATTTAGGAGGTGGAAGAGATTATGACGAGGGTTATTTACATGGTCACACAAAATGACTTCCATGGAGCCTTCAAGAAGGTTTAGGAATGGAACGATAGTTTTTTGTAGACGTGGGGGGGTCTATCAAATGTATCGTAAACGGTTTTAATGACCTCTACTTCTTCTTTTCTTCTGTAGAGGATTAATTGTTAAGGGCGATTTTTTTTTCATTTTCTGACCTGGAAGAAAACGTATTGACATTTCGTATTAATCGCGAGGCTTTTGTAAAACAGTCGATGACTTTGCGTTACCAGGCTCACACACAAGTAATAATGCATTCTAATATATGATCCTGCTTGATATATTCCATCAGACACGGCATGATACTGTTCCAAGAGGGATTCCAAATGCTAACCTATTAAACTATCTATTTTGGAAGAGCGATGGGTAAAGCGATCCGAGAGTGCTTCCATATTCTTGAAAACCTGTTTGGTTATTATTTATTTGCTGAACGTAATTTTCTTGAGTGACGTCGGTTGTAGTTAGATACTGTCCCAATACTGGGAAATGCGTGTTGCGACCGGTACATGTTACGGTGTAACTGAACTTTTCGTACCCGGTAAAAAAATGCCCATCGTCACATAACCATTCATGACTGTATCGGTTAGCAAGGATGTTATCACTTCAGAGCTAGCTATAGAGTACTACGCCTGTTCTCGGTTTCTTGGTTTGTGGTCAGGCACCGTTTTTGGTAGAGGAGAGCTAGTCTGGAACAGGATCGTTTGTTTTTCGCCTTCTGTTTTGGCTTTTTGTGACCTGGAACAGGGAAAAATTTCGTGGGCATCCGTTATCATATTTCCAAGTTTTGGCAAAAAAATTATTAATTGGTTGGTTACATAATTTGAATTCATGCATCCAGTAAATTTAAATTAATGCATCGAGAAATTCGCGGTATTCTTTAAAACATAAGTTTTCTTTTTTTTTTTTTAGTTTTGCCCAGCAGTGCTACATTGGTCAGAATTCCTTCTATTAATAGTTCCTTTCTCCATAATTGTACTTAGTTGTTGGTTGGTTTTCTTTTATGGCATATCAACCCTTTTGATGTTATTTAATGCCGAATCCAGTTATTTTAAAGAAAATCTTTTGAATAGAGTATATTTGTTTTTTTTTTTTCAAGTCGGTTTCTATTTAACCTATAGTTGTGACCGGAACAGGTACTTGCATTTCGGGTCAGAATGGACCTGGGAGCAATACCAATTACAGGGTGGCCCCACACTCCCCAATGCTCGCAAGCTAGGGCCTCGCTATCGGATATCGTTTAAGGTCATATCCAGGACCATACTTAGTTGTACTTACAATTTTATTTGCAATCACTTAGAAACAATACTTTTTTCTTCAAAGTAGTTCTCATCTTTTTCTTTAGAAGAAAAAAAAACGTTCGCAGACACAGTTCTGGAATATTTATGTTGCTGATAGACAAAGCTAGAAAAAAAAAAAAAAGAAAAAGTGACAGCTTTCTGAAGGTTTTACTTTATTATTTGTGGTGGACAAATCAAGAATAACAATAAAAAATAAAATAAAATTCTTTCTCTTGTTTAAAATGATGAATTTGCTGAAAGTTAAAAATAGACGAGAAAATAAAAATAATTTTTCTTAATATTCTATTCACAATATTTTTTGAATATTGACTCAGTCGCGACTCGTTGTTACGTTATTAAGTATTCAGGATTTGTGAAATGTTTTTTTTTTTAACGTCAGTGTTGTAGACACCGAATTGATTTTTAGTGAATGGTTCATACAGCGTTAGAGTTGAAAACGAAACTTTGAGTTCGCAATTAGTTCGCCAAATCTTATAAATGTGCTCGTTTACGTTTGATAGCCCTATGGCAAAGTTAATTGGACTTGTTGAGGCGAGATATTTCTCGATGATCGAATCCACGTTCGCCAGTGTTATAGCGAATTTTCGTGGGTATGTACTTCCGAATCCTCATCCGCCAGTTAAATGTTTACAAGGAAAACAGAACAAGTGAATCAAGTGGGATAATGTATTTACAAGAATATACAAAACTGTGAGTTCGTTCGTTCGTTCGTTTAGCTAACGAACAAGTTCAGTTGTTTCTCCAGTTCACACACCGCATTAATGCTTTATCCTTAATGTTTCGATCAGTTCATTCGTCGATAATTCCACCACAACAGATCATTTTTCGCTTAGTTGTAAACACATATAGAGAGTGAGAAAAATTGTTGAAGGTTATTTAAGCTGGACGAGTATTTGTTACAAACGCTTTTGTGATAAAGAGGAAAAAGGGAGGCGAAAAGATTATCGCCTACTAGATTTCAAAGACGATTGCATACCCTGTCAAGTCAAGAAAGAGTTTCTCTTATGACGTATTTGACTCTTGAACAATGCCAAATTACTTATTCCTTAAATAAAAACAGAACTTTTGATGGAAATATCTCTAAAGGAGACAGGAAACCTACCTGGTGTAGTGTAACAGAGCGCAGACACGCGTATGACAGCAGCAGCAGCAACTGTATGCAAATGACCGAGCTGTGTGCGAGGTGTCACAGCGAGAAAGAAAGGAAAAAAGCTAAGAAGGACATAAATATATATGCTTTAGACGTGACCCGAGAGCGACGGAAAAAGACGTGTTCTAAACCTGGTTGAACAAAAATCAGAGTACTGTGTGGTCGACACGTCAGAGTATCCTTAAGCACATTGAAGTACTAGAAAAGTTTTGAAAAGAGATAAGGCGTTATTCTGGAAATACCTGTAAATAAATGTCTGTTGTTTTCAACGAAAAAAAGCGTTTCGAATTATTTCGTTGTCTTCGTTTCTTTGCGACTATCTATATACAACGTGTGGGTCCTTAGTGTGGACATGTAATGACTACATTACAGTGGGATTCTTAAAAATAATATGTCAAGGTCAAGAACCAACCAACGCTAAGTATTAAATTTTAACTAGTGTTGGGACGATTAATTGGAATTGGGAATCGAAAAAATCGGAACATTTGGGGGTATCGGAATCGGAGATATTGGTACCTATTTTCCGATTCCAAATCGATTCTTTTCGATTTTTTTTATTTGATTTTGTTTAAAGTAAAATCTTCCATTGCTGGTAATAATGATAAAATAATGCATATTTATTGATTTTAAAATACAAGTAAAACTAAAATCGATAGATCTTCCTCCACAAGTGTATTTTGACGTTTAGGAAAATATCTGCATATTTAACATATGCTTTTTTTTACGAAAATCGGAGGAAATAATAATTTTATAGTTAATTAATTACAGATTTATAAGAATCGGAATCGGAATGGGTAATTATATCGGAATCGGGAATTCAGCACGGAATCGGTAATTGTATCGGAATCGGGAAAAATATTAGAATCGTCCCATCACTAAATTTAACCCATAAAACAGCAATCCTCTCTCCTTTGTCAAAAACATACTAAGTGGAATATGAAAAAATACAAAATAATACAGAAAAAGTGAAACGACAGTTACAAGGCTACTACAGGGCGGGACGATAAAAGCGTTGCTCTTAGGAAAACAACATTTCATCTTTATTTTCAAACTTTTATTGAAAAAATCAATTCAGATAACTTGATTTTGTAGTAGAAATGACATCCATTCAATGCTCCCACCTTCAGCCTAAATCACCGCCTCGATACGGGCCCGGCGGATTAAGGTCTGGGGAGGAAGGGGAGCCAGTCAAAGATGAGTGCTAAATCGTAGCACTTTCTGAAACCAAGTCTGGGTCTCTAGACTTGTGTGTCACACCTGATTGCGATATCGGTATTTACCGGAAGTATAGTCATACTGTCAGTTCGAGACCATCCTTTTTCTATTCCCAGCTTTTAGACGAGTGTTTAAATATATATAAAACTAAAATATTTTGTAAATAAATATTAACAATTTACACATCTACAGACACTAATGTTTAATACTTGTGCAATTATCATTGTAGGAAGTAATAATTACTGCTGATCGAGAGATTCAAATTAAGTACGCATGAATGCCATGTCGGTGGGCGTTTATAGTACAGAGTAATAGGAGTATTCAACGACAGAAAGACTGTACGATGTGTTTTCACTAAAGTAGACTGTCTTTTTTTTACTTAATTTCCCAAAGAAGGATCATCTTTAATTATTAAAATGTGTTTTACAAATACAGTTTTTACATAAACATTAACAATTTTATGTCTACAGATACTAGAGTTTCATGTATATTCGATCATTAGTTTAAAGAGTGATAATTACTGCTGATCAGTAGAATCAGATCTCGTCATAAAACCATTCTTGACTTCGTAGGCTAGCGTCTTTCCTCCAACGGAATTAAGTAGCTATGTAAACAGTAAACAGCCACGAGAGTATTTCACAGCAGGAAGTCGGAATGTATTCGTTTTTATATATGTGTATATATGTGTGCGTGTGTGTGCGTGTGTATCTTTGATTGTATGTAATAGAGTTCTACAGATTTTTCTCGTGTTAATAGATCTTCCATTATGATTTAAGTTAGCACTTAACTACGGAGACGAGGAAATTAAATGACACGCGTAGTTGTCAATAGCAAATGTATATGATATTGTGCACACACCTCTCAACTAAAAGTGTTTTAATATACATTGAAACAATGTTGCTCTCATAAGTAGATGATGATGATAATAATAATAATAATAATAATAATAATAAGAAGAAGAATGATAATAATAATATTAATGATAATAATAATATTAATAATAATAATATTAGTATTACGGGAAGAATGTTTGCGTATGTGGGCATGTGTGTACTAGAAAGGACTGTCACCTCCTTACCCTCTACTGACCAACGATCTGGCATTTAACTACAGACAGGAGCCTAAATAGGGACGTTTAGCACGCTCGTGACAGAAAACTCTTTTAAAGAAACCAGCGAAATGTGAGTTTACGTCCTTTTTTGGTTAAAAAAGAAAAGTTAAATGGTACTTAGAATTTATTTCAGAAAACAGTCCTTGTTTCGATATAAACGCATAATTCTGTTTGTCAATGCAAATTTAATGAAAATTCTCCAAAAATGAATGCAAAAATAACCAGACGGGCGACTGGCGAATTATCTAGTTAAATGTTAGTTCGAATTTATAACAGAAACCAGCCCTTTTACCGATATAGACATAGAAATTTGTCTCGTCTCTGAACGAGGGAATTAAATACTACCACAGCGACGGGGAAAATTGCCTTCCTCTTTTCTCAACCAACATTTCCATCAACTAAGCAGTGTGGTGTAAGATAGACCTATCTTCAAACGCCCTCCTTCCTGAACATTACTTCTGACTTCTACTAAGTAGAATACTTAGTTGGGAATTTAAATTAAAAAAATTTTTTTTATTTAATTATTTATTTATTTTTATTTATTTTTTTCTTTTCTTTTTTGTTTATGTCCCATATGTATGTGTGATAGTGCACGACACCTCTTGTATACATGCGAGCTTTACACTATCCCTACGTCAGAACCACAGGTAAATAATTCTGAGCTCGTTGCTGCCACAAACACCAAATCATGAAAAATGTCAATTACAAATCATCCAAACCATGGAACCCAGAAGAAAGATCTGGGTGTCATGATCGGCAGGTGCTCCTTCGGTAGCCAGCATGGGGGACCCGGTCGTCATCCTGCAAATGTTGGCACACTTTCTAGTTTCAGAAACTCAAATAACATGGACGCTGAACAGGTAAGCATAACCTCTAATTTCCGGGAACAAAATGATATCGAACAAACATAACATAGCCATGATAACCATCAAAATGACAAAAAAATAAAAAACGAAGAAAGAAATGGACAACAAAAGAGAAAAGATTAGTAATGGAATGCTATTATAGAAGTCATCCTAAATATAGATATGGAGGTTACCGGAAACGACTGAAAGAAATATGGGACCTATCCAGTGACTACCATACGACAGAACAAATAATTGCGGACCAAGCAAGACTGATATTCAATAAAGGTTGGCTCTCTAAACTAGAACTAACAGAAATTCAGCGAAAAATAAATGATGAAACTGAACAAGAAACATCCCCCAACGAAACCGCACGTAGAGAAACCTCACAAGTTGAAGCCTCACAAGTAAAAACACCAAAGACCGATGGCCAACAAAGAACGAAGTCTACAAACGTGGAAACCGAGAACAATGAAACAGAACTAACAGAGAATGGAGCAAATAAAATAAATAAAAAATACAGTTGATGAACGAGAAAAAAACAAAACTCCCATTGTTAAGTAACCAAGAGCAGAAGAAATTAAAAACAGAAGCAGAGAAGATTAACAAGCTCCTCCCACATATTCCAACAAATACAATCATTGACTTAAACAACCTCATTTACGCAGGCGCCGAAATGGTAAGTATGAATCTCAAATCAGAAAAACAACCGGGGACAAGCGGACCGACAAAACCGGGATGGGAAATAAGACTAGAAACCCAAATAAACAAACATAAAAAAGAAACCAAAATGATCAACAGGAAGAAAGCAATGTGGAGAAAACGGAATATTGGAAATGTAACTGATAGTGAGAGGTTAAACAGGAAACATGAAGAATTGGACCAAAAAATAAAAGCAAAAGAAGCGAGATTGAGACGATATAGATATAAATCTGAACAATGCAAACAAAACAGAACATTTGAAACTAATGAATGGCAATTCTACCAAAATGTGAATGGAGGAAAAACAAAAACAGAACAACCAAATCTGACAGAAACAAAACTCTACTGGAGTAATATATGGGAAGAGCGACGAGATCACAATAGAAATGCTGAATGGCTGAAAGACATGAAAGAAGAGTTACAAAAAATAGAAGAAAGAACAGCGAATGAAATCAGCAAGGAAACCCTAAAGAAAACCATAGGAAAAATGGCAAACTGGCGAGCATTAGGGCACGACGGGATACATGCATACTGGTTCAAAAAATTCACAACCCTACACGAAAGACTAGCCCAAAACCTGAGAAGATGTATACAGGAAGCAAGCGTACCAGACTGGATGACAAAAGGTAGAACTACACTGCTACAGAGGACATGGAGAAAGGAACCGTCCCTAACAACTATAGCAAGTATAGGCTAATCACGTGCTTACCAACTATGTGGAAGATACTGATAGCACAACTGAGGGAACAAATCTACTACTCCCTGGATAAGCGTGGACTCATCCCCGAGGGGCAGAAAAGATGTCAAAAAGGAAAAAGAGGAACACATGACCTGCTATATATAGATCAAAGGATCCTAAAGGAGGTAAAAAGGAGGAGAAAGAATTTAGCCATGGCATGGATCGACTAAAAAACATGCAGACTCTGTGGACAAAGAGACGAAACGATAAACCATATAATAAGTGAATGCAGCAAACTGGCACAAAAAGAAGACAAAAACAGGCATGACCAAGTGGAGAGAGCGGTGCACTGGGAATTGTGCAAACGACTGCATTTTGAGCGTACAGACTAATGGTACAAGCATAAATCTACAACAGTACTCGAAAACGAGAACCACAAAATCCTATGGGACATGGACATACAGACGGACAAACCCATCCAAGCAAGAAGACCAGATGTCGTAATAATTAACAAGAAAGAAAAACCCTGTCAAATCGTAGACTTTGCTGTCCCAGCTGACCACAGGGTGAGTATGAAAGAAAAGGAGAAACGAAGCAAATACGCAGAGCTAGTCAGAGAGTTAAAAGGGATTTGGACGATGAAGAAAATCAAAATAGTACCGATAATAATAGGAGCACTAGGAACAATTCCGAAAAACTTCGAAAAAAAATATGTCAGAAATTTGAATCAGAGGAATAACTGCAAAAGTACAACGACTAACGATAATGAAAACGACTGAAATATTAAGGAAAACCCTTGAATGCGGAGAATAATACAAGACAATATAACGAATAAGCGTTACAGGGAATGAAGAACACCGAAGCTGCATATCTACAAGTTCTACACCCCCATCATGCATCCCCCATAGTTTCACCACTTCTCTTCCCAATAAAAAAGTGACACCAAAGAGCTTAGAAGGGTCAAGAAGGACTGAAACACCGAGGAGAGAGCGCCAGTCAGACCTCGGTTGGAGAAGCGCAAAGAGAACTGGGACTTTGGGGAGGCTTAGTGCTACTCAAATCCCAGTATAAACCAATGGCCACTGCTGGCGAGAAATCAATGGTAAGAGGCTGTTGCGATAATGCAAATTCATTTTCAAATGCTATCGAAGAAGGTGGAGAGAACTGGACGTCTGGGGAGACTTGTTGTCACTCAGCCTCCAGAGAACACCACAGGTTTCCAATCAGATCATTTGTTGACTTGTGTGAAAGCTCCATGTGAGCCAATAATAATAATAACTATGATGATAATGATAATAGTAATAATAATAATATTAATAATAATAATAATAATAATAATAATTATAATAATATTATTATTAATAATAATAATAATAATATTAATTATAATAATAATACTGATAATATTAATAATAATAATGATAGTAATAATAATAATATTAATAATGATAATAATAATAATAATAATAATGATAATAATAATAATAATTTGGCACCACATCAAATAGCGTTACAAGATTATGAAAGAGAGAAAAACCTAGGAGAGAAAGCTCTAACCAGACCTCCACTGGAAGTGTGCGGGGCACTAAGGTCTTGGAGAAGTTTCTGGCTACGTAAACTACAGAGAATATAAGTTTCCGTAGACAGCGGGAAATCGATGGTAAGCGGCCGTTGCAATTATGCAATGCCATTTTCAGTGCTTGTTGAAAGAAGTAGAGAGCATAGGAAATCTGAGATTTTTTGCTACTTGAATTCCAGGGAATGCCTCATACTATGTGAGAACTACACGTGTATAAACACTACTACTACTACTACTACTACTACTACTAATAATAATAATAATAAATAGAAGAACCTGTGGAAATTCCACGGTAGTTTAAATTCTTTTAAACAGATTTTAAATTAAATAAAAAAATTAAAAAAAAAACAAAGCATATAACTACGAACTAAAACAATTCCTTAGCAAATTGTTTTTTTTAAACATTTTAAAGCTGAAAAGAATTGATTAAAAAAACTAGATGTTTTTTCAATCAAAATTCAACACACAACACATTCTTTTGTTTTGTTTTTTCTCAATCATTTTTTTAATTTCAAACTATGATAAAAAACTTACAGTCTCCTCTCAACCTGACTTTTTAAAAAATTATAAATAAAATAACCAAATTTAAACCATAAACAGACAGCCATGCTTTTTTGTGTGTGTGTGTGTGTATTTCACACAAACTAATTCTCTTTCTCTGCCTTCCCTTTTATTTGAAATTTTTTGGAGATAAAATGGTATAATGAGTTTTAACTGATTAAGAGCGACTATAAGGAGAGGTAATTCGTTTCTTATTAATTAATAGTTGCCATGGTGATGGCTTTTGTGACACTGGACGTACGGATAGTAAATTAATATTTAGATGATAATAAGATTGTGTATCACTATTACTGTTTATCATACCCATGATGCTCTTAAAAATATACCAAGAAAATGCCAAGACGAAGACAAGTTCACCAATACAGATAAAGGAATAAACCACCTAAGATAAAAAAAACCTGGAGCTTTTTGCAATAAGGAAAAAGGAACTAAGGGCGTTATCAAACACAGAGAGAATTTTCATCCAGGACATCCGAATGGAATTTGGTATGAAACATGCATACTGACAGTTATGAGAAGGAGAAAACTGAAGGCAACAGAAGATATGGAACTACCCAACAAAGCAAAAATGATAACACTAGGTGAATATGGCACCTACAAATATCTGGGAGTTCTAGAAGTAGACACTATCGAAGTAACAAAAATGAAATAGAAAATTTGAAAAGAAATACTTCAGAAAATAAATAAGAAAACTTATAGAAACTATATTGTAGAAACCAAATTAAAGGACTAAACACATGAATGGTGCCACTAGTGAGATATTCCGGACCGTTTAGATACTGGAAAAAGAGAAAAAACTGAGGTATCACAACCAGAAAACTAGGAAATTTATGACTATGCACAATGCAAGACACCGAAATAATATTACTGAACGACTCTATGTAAAAAGGGAAGACGAAGGAAGAGAATATGGTTTGTATAGAAGACTTTGAAACACACACACACACACACACACACACACACACACACACACACACACACACACACACTCACAAAAAGAATGAGAAAAATACATAATGCAGCAAACCGAAAGGATAATTACGACAGCAAGAGATACTGAAAAAAATGAACACGACAAAAAACGGAGAGGGAGGGATAATACGAGAAAAGAAAGCTCGGAAGAGAAACAGCTACACGGACGATTCATAAGGGGAATAAAAGATGAGACTAATGTAAACACTTGGGAATGGCTATTAAAATGAAACATTAACAGAGAAACTGGATATCTAACAACACCTGTACAAGATAATGCAATGAGAATGAACCACACCAAAGCAAAGATCGACACGACCAGAAAACTTTAAATGTAGACTCGGTGGACAAGACGAAACGATTAACCGCATAATAAACGAATGCAGCAAACTAGCCTAGAAAAAATGCAAATGAGAAAGACAGTACTGTTGGAATTATGCAAACAACTGCATCTTGAACACCCAGACAAATGGTACAAGTAAAAACTGGCAGCAGTGCTTGAAAGCGGAAGTCACAGAATCGTACGGGACATGGATGTACGAACAGATAAATCTATTAAAGCAAGAAGACAGTATGCCATACTAGTTTACAAGAGGGAAAACTCCTGCCAAATTATAGATTTCGCATTCCAGCAGACCACATGGTCAATATCAAGAAGACGGAAAAGAGAACTCAAAGAGTTATTGAAGATTAAGAAAGTTAAGATAACCCCAATAATAGTGAGAGCACTAGGAAAAAACCGCAAAACTCTGAAAAAAACAAAACAAAAAGAAAACAGAAACAAAAAAACAAAAAAAAAACAACGGGAACGATTGGAATCAGTGAGATGGCTGGACAGATATAACGGATAACAATAACAGAAACGGCTCAAATATTACAGAAGAGTCTTGAATGCAGAAACTAATACACATGAATTAACTACGCTAAACGCACGTATAGAAACTACAACAGTAGTAAAACGGTAAAGAAAACATAAAGAAGCACCACATAGAATAAAGAAACTAAAGCCGTATAATTGTAAGTTAACCTTCACCCCCCTAATAAAAAGTGTCGGCATCTATTGGCACAACACTAAAGAGTCGTGAAGGGCTAAGGAGGATGGAGAGACCGAGGTGAGAAAGCGCTGAATTGACCTCAACTGGGTGAGTGACAAGAAGACTCAGACCTAGGGAATGTTTAATGCAATCCAAATCCCAGTGAAGGCCAATGGTCCTTGCCAGCTAGAAATCAATTGTAAATAACTGTTGCGATAACGCAAATTAATTTTCCAAATTTAACGAAAGAGGTGGATGATACTAAAAATCTACGGGGCACTTCTTGTCACTCAGACTCTAGGGAATACCACAGGTTGTTCTCGAGGAGAAATCTTTGATGAAGGCCTGTATGAAAACTCCTAGTTACTACTACTACTACTACTACTACTACTACTACTACTACTACTAATGATAAGAGCGATATTAATAATGATATAATACTTATCTTAGTCTGTCTGTCTGACAGTTGGTTCTACTTTTTCTCAGAAAAACGTGACTGATACGATTTGAATTTCATATAGATTCTGTTAAGATAAGGTGCAGCGAACTAAATTTAATGGTATGTAGAAGTGTGTTAGGAAACTACTGGATAGATCTACTTCAATTTCTGTAGAGACCTTTAGTTAAGGTAAAGTACAGCAAGCTAAGTATTATGGTATCATTTCGGGTTTGGGATTAATATGGATTAATACATATTCTTCACTATAAGCGATGTTTCTGACAAAGGGAGAAGAATTTCTGTTCTCGTGGTCAGAATCTATCCATCTAAAACTTATCATCATTTAGATTTTAACTTTGAATTTGGATTGCTTTTGTTTAACCCTTACTCCAAGATGGTTCATGAATTGTCTAAAGCAATTTCCATAAAAAAAGAATAAAATAATTTCTTCTAGAAGTTTGCTCGGAAACTACTGGGGCGATCTGGTTAAAATTTTATATCAGACCTTTGACGTGATAATGTGCAGCGAACTAAGTACTATGGTATCGATTCGATGCAGAGATACGGATTAATAGGGCTTTAATTAGTATTTAATGAAAAAAATGAGCACAAATTTAGCATGATGCGCTCGGTTTAAATCAACGGGCTATGATTTAAAACGTATTTTCTATTGTATATCCGCCTTTCTGTCCATCTATCTGCCCGTTCTACTTTTAAATTTGTTTTACCCGGTAGAAATATAACAATAATGATAAATATAATAAACACAGTAATAATAAAATATAATATAATATAATATAATATAATAATAATAATAATAATAATAATAATGATAATAATAATGATAATAATAATGATAAATAATGATATTAATAATAAAAATATCACTATTACTACTACTACTATTAATAATAAATACTACTAATAATAATAATGACAATAATAAATAATAATAATAATAATGGTAATAATAAATAATGATGATAATAATAATAAAATAATAACAATAATAATAATAATAAAATAATAATAATAATGATAATAGCAATGATAATAATAATAATAATAATAATGATAATAATAATAATAATAAGAAGAACAATAATAATAATAATAATAATAATAATAATAATAATAATAATAATAATTTATGCCCGTTTTAGCAGACTAAAACGTAGTTTATATTTACATATATCCGCCTTTTCGGCCACCTATCTGTCCGTTCTACATTTAAGTTTGTTTTACCCGGCTAAAAATATAATAATAATAATAATGATAATAATAATAATGATAATAATAATAATAATAATAAAATTAATAAATAAATAATAAATAATAATGAATAAGCTTAAAAAAAAACCTTTCAAGCAAGTCCACCGAGTGTTTAACGTTGACACCGCTGTGAACAACCTGGCAAATATCAGAGTTCATGTATATTTGGAGCTGAAGATCAATGTCCATCCTCAAAAGTCTCCAGACTCCAAAGTCTAAAGCTCAATCCGCGGAAATTTTCTTGACAGGTCGTCTGACATTTCCCGAGATTCACAGATCTCATGGAACGAAAAAGAAAAGAAAGAAACCAGTGTGAACGAAAACGCAAAAATCAAAAAAAAAAAAAAAAAGAAAGAAAGAAAGAGACAATGAAATCGAGAAAATGCGGCTGTTATTTAGAATTTTTGAAGCATTATGTTCGATGTATTTTGCGTTTTTTTACTTAATGAGTTTAGATATGAAGTTATGTATGTACACACACACACACACACACACACACACACACACACACACACACACACACACACATATATAATGAATAAATGACAAGCGTTTATATTCGAGATTACATGATGTCGACCATCTTACAATTTATTCCATTAATTTAGTTGACATTTACACTTCTTGACAGTATCTGTTTCGTAGCACAAAATCAATCACTTAATTATTATATCAATCAATGAATCTACTCCCCCCCTTAACTTATCAGAAGAATTAGCAAAATGGCGTAATGTTAGATTTTTTAATCATGCCCAAACGCATTTTATTATTTTTTTTGGTGGATTGATTGTTGCTTTTTTTCTGATTAGTTAAGGGCAAAATAGATTCGCTGATTGATATAATAATTAAGTGATTGATTTTGTGCTACGAAACAGATACTGTCAGCCATTGTAAGTGTCAATTGAATTAAGGAATATTCAGTTGTTAGAAACAGATAAATAAGAATAACGAATTCAAAGAGTTCAACAATCTTCATTGAGTAGATCAAAGTGTTGTATCTGTTCTTCAAATACAACACTTCAATTTCTTGTTCTCTGCCAGTGGAGGAGAAATCCTTCACGACTGAGAGAATTTTTAGTTTTGTTCCTTTTCTCCACATTAAAAAAAACGACCCTGGTGTCTAACTGTCCCGTGGGGAGACATTGTAAATAGGGACAATCTTCATTAATTATATTCCTCGAATATAAAAATAACACATTACTATCAAGACCTCGTCGTTTTATAAACACATATCTCACACTCACAACCTGAATTATTATATAATTGTAAAAAAAAACAACAACTAGCAAACGAGAGATACCAAAGAAACCTGAGAATAAAAGAATCGTTACTGATACAAAAATTTAACCTAGAAATTAACAATAAGGCAGAGATAACCAAAATCTTTCTCATACAACCACAAACGAATTAATTATCTCCATCGAAAAAAAATTACGGAGTTGCTTACATTAGATTAAATAATTTAAAAAAAACGACAGAATTGACCTCCCCTTAACAATTAACGTATTTTTTTAAATATTCAAAATAACACACACACGCACACACGGCCAATTTAAGTCAAATGAAAAGAACAAGATAGAGAGTTTATCTACATTACTTACCTCTTGATAATAAGGTATCACGCCGGAAATATTTGAGGAATATACCATCTACAGTTAAGATAAATAAATACTTATTAATGATTATTGAACTTTTTTAATTGTTTTATCGTTATTTGTTTATTTATTTGTTTCCAACCACCGAATAATTCCTGCATTAATAAGCCTTCAGCTACACCTTTTGTCCAATAAACAATGCTTCAAGGAAACTACGACATACATATATATCTTATGATAATTGATACACAAAACAAGTCATCTGATTTGTCGCTGTAAACAAAAGACTGCAAAATGAACTCATTACCGAATAGTTTACTATAAAATAGAGATTCTCGTTAGAATTCTTTGCTTAGAATAGAATTGTAAAGAGAGAAAAATTAAGATTCCTTTAATGACGAAAATGAGATTAAAAAAAAAATTAGTATGGCTGTGACAAATATTCCAAAGATCAAAGATTTAAAGGAGTAAAAACAATAAAGGAAACACAATTCGGAAATTTATGCTTCCATCCCGAAATCAATTAAAATCATTTATTATTTTCAAGAAGGCAGCTACTGAATCAAGTTAATTACCCGTTGCGTTAGATTAATGCAAGTGAGATAGTTCAATCATGTTGAACTAAATGATAGTTTTTTTGTTAATTAATTAAAACTTATAAATACGTTCACAGATATACTTTAATTTATAGATGTTTTATATAACAGACGTTAATGCCAATAAAAACGAAAGCATAACATCAAAATATTAATAAATTAAAAAAAAAGATAACAAAACGAGTATCACTTTAAAATAACATCTTCAAAATATATTTTAAGCTTCATAAATTCGTGCGCCTTCTAAAACATTATCCATAACGGATTGAAGCATATTCGGTTATTATTTAATGCCCCGATTTAATTACTGATGACCTTTAATTCTTGTTGAGTTTCAAGTTTGTTGATGTAAACTTTTTCTTTGAGATGCACCCACAAAACAAAAAACAAAACAAAAAACAAAAAAAACAAAACAAAAAAAGTTGCATACAGACTAAAAATGGAACGCGTTTCGGCGATATTATTTTTTATCAATACATAAATTTTTTTATTTATTTTTGTTCTTTCCCGCAAACGAATCTGCATTGTCTTCGTCGTATTATTTTAAAAGGTCATTTATCTCTCCTCTACTATGATCAGGTTGACAAGAAAGTTCTTGCGCAATAAAACTAGTAAATTCAAACGAACATATCTCAGCTAAAACAAAACAAAACAAAAAATATCGAAATAAGCACCATCAGAATCAACTCACTTTTTCAAACGCAAAACAAGTGTATTTATGCCAGTAACGAAAAAATATGGCGCTCTGGCGGCGATGAAGTCGCTGAAGGCGTTTTTGATATCGCTCTGGTTTTTGAAGCATCTCACACGCAGAATGTTATCGAGATGCTTAAAAAAGTTTTAGTCGGTAGGTGTGAGGTCTGGAGAGTATGGCTGATGAGGCAGTTTCGTAGCCCAACTCGTTCGACATCTACAGGGTGGTTTATCGGTTTAGCAACATGTGGCCAGGCATTGTTGTAGGAAGGAATTGGGCTTTTTATGTTGGCTATTGCTGGGTGTTGTTGTCGAAGTTTCTGATGCATTTCATCCATTTTTTGACAGTACTTAGCCGACGTAATGGTGTCGCCTGCATTAAAAAAATCTGTAATAGATGAGATCGGTTGCAGACTACTAAACAGTCAGCATGATCTTCTTTTAGTGCAACTTTAACTTCAGAAAATGCCGTGGAGCTTCGTCAGCGTCTAACCACTGAGCTGAGCGTCACCGGTTGTTGTAAAGAACCCACTTTTCATCGCAAGTCACAACCTGTTCGAGAAACGGGCCGTTCTTGTTGCGTAGAAGGGAATATAACATTCCACGACAGCATTTCTTTTGGTTGTCATTCAATTCGTAAGGCACTTATTTTTTAGTTGTTTTTGTCTTCTCAATTTCTCTTAAGTGGTTTAAAATCATCGTATACGTTACGTCTTATTCAGAAGCAAGTTTTAAAAAGTTGTGCGTAAATTGGCTTCGATTAAAGCTTTTAATCGATCGTTGTCAACATCCGATGGCCGACCACTACGCTCATCATCTTAGACTCTGCTCGCTGCCACGGAATTTCTTAAACCACCATTGTGCTGTGCGTTCAGCAGTGGTTTCTTCGATCAAACGGTTCGATAATCTCCCTAGCTGTTTCAGAAGCTTTTCCGCCTAGCTTGACTTGAAATAAAAAAAACTTTCTGAAAAGAAGACATAGTTGTTTTAAAACGATTGTAACTTAAACGCCTAGATAAAACGAAAAAACGCTCTTTAAAATGATATGTAAAATAAAGGTACTATAACGAACACTTATTTGAAATTACATCGTTTAAATTAAAAATTAAAAATTCCGCAAGAACTTTCTTGTCAACCTAATATATAAAAAGAACTTTGTGTGTGTGTATGTTTGTGTGTGTGTGTGTGTGTGTGTGTGTGTGTGTAAGTTCGTTCCCTATGGACACGAAAGGGCCTGTGCCGATTTTTATGAAATTTCACACGAAGGTACTTTATGTGCCTGGCAGTTTCCTTACATATGTTTTGTATCGGTATGTCTTCGATAAATATCGATAATCAATAATCGAAATAATCCAAGGAAAGAAGGAACAGACACTTTTGACCAAAAGTTAACACCCTGCACAACCAAACATCATAAGTGCATTTGAGAAGTTTTGTTACCACACTAACTAAAAGACCTGACATATAAAATAAACAGTAGGTTCTTTGATATGACAGGGGCGCATTCAATATGAATGTTTCTGTTTAAAGCACAATTGCATCATGATACTTAACTTTTTCATTTTAAACTTCAATTCAAGCTGTTATCACCACACAACCAGTAAAACCAGGCTCATAAAATCAACAGTTTCTTTGATATGACGGGTGCTCATTCGAAATGAACGTTTCTGTTTAGAACACAACTTAACTATGATACTTGACTTTTGCATTTTAAACTATAATTCAAGCCCTTTTATATAAAAATAATTTTATAAAATCAACATTAAATTCTCTTCGGTGCAACGTAGACTTTTTTACATAGACATAACCACTTATCAAGGCCCAGAGGCCAATCGTGGATAAGCGATAAAGAGTGTACAGTAGTCAATTGGACAATAAAGTAATCGTTAGTAATGGAAATTCGGTAAATTTGTTAACTTATATGGAACGGCTCATCAAAAACTTGTTTACGTTGGACTTGAAGACAACCATATTGTAGTCAGCTGGAAAGCAGGAAACCGGTAAAGAATTCCACAGGCGTACAGTTCTAAGAAAGAAGCTTTGTTCATGGAATCTACGTTTAGGTTTAGGCACAGATAAAGAGTGGAGTCAATTAGTGATAGTGTTTTCAGCTAAACAAGTGTTTCTTGCGAAAGTTTGGCGAAAGGAGAACATAGATTGAAGCTCAGTCGATCACTTGCCATGAAAATAACGATAAAGTAGAGACAAATTCGCAACAAAAGAAAGAGGTTGCAGGGAAGAGAAAAGACAAGAACGGAAGCTGAACACAGTTCAGGGCAAGTTGTGAGAAAAAGGTATAGGAGACTCGCATACTGGTCATCAGCGTCGGACACACGGTTGGGTTCGTGAACAATCTGAGTGAGGTCATAAGCAATGGGGAAATCGTGACAGAACCTCCCCTCATCATCGGTCTTGTTTGAGTGAGTTAACCATTCACATATGTGAATGTTAGCTGAAGGATAAGCGGATAGGACGTGGTAAATATTCTCAGATATGCTTTTAAAGATAGTAACTCTGATGTTGTGTGGGCGATAGAGAGTAAATATAAACGCAGTAGTGTGAGCAAGTGAAACCCGGAAGCACGTATTTACTCTGGAGATGTCCCTACCACATGGAAAGCCATCTTTTATGTAGGCACATATTCTATGGCTATGGCGATCTTGGAGGCCAGATTTGGAAGTTAATTAAGAGTATCCTTTAATTACGAACTCATCAAGGGAAATAGTCTGTCCAATGCCAGTTTTACTTAGGAATAATAAGTCTGTAATTGGGGTTCAACCTCTGGAAGGTTAGAACGTAGACCCCTGATGTTGGAGAAGGAGACATAGTAGTGAGGGTCTACGTTGGAAGTTGGAAATCCGGGTTTAATCATGTATTTTACTTGAAACTTTTCATAATGGAGTTTTGGGATTTGTGGACTAGGCCGACAGACTTGCTTAGAGCAGGACAGAGAGGGAAAGGAAGAGAGAAATAGAAAACGAAGAAATTCTTTTTTTTGTAGCACATAAGGTAAAGCCGTAACAATTACCCATTAATATTGCATAGAGAGTCCCCACCAGAAGCTACTGCATGGTCCAGAATCCATCACCAAATGGCAATACAGCAGCCCCAGTACTTTGCACCTGCTGATAGGACAGCCTCCTTAGTGGTTAATCCAAGGTTCGTATCCCTGACTATCAGGCGGATAACGTCAGCCCAGATAAAACGTTTACCTCCAGCACTTTTACTAGTGACATCGCTACAAGGATAGATATAGAAACGGAAAATTTCCGACATCTCCGGCGACTATTCGCGCAAATTACTGCCAACCTAGAATACAGCTTTTTCTTCTCCCTTTGCCAGAAAAACCACGCATTAAAAACTTAGGACTGAGGGACAAATAAAGAGAAGCGAGTGTAACGGGAGCTGCCGATAACGTATCCACAATGCGTTGTGTAATCTCCATTAAAAAAAATATTTTATTAAGTATTGTACTTAGTAAAAGTCCAATTGGAGTGTTTAAAGGAAAGTATTTCTTTTACATGGTACTCATTACTTATCAAGGTCCGGAAGCCACTCAGGGATAAAGGTAAGATAGATTCCCTTCTCACTAACTGAAAATGAATACAATTTGCCTAATCAATTTATGCAATCAACTTGGTAGATATAATAAACAACATTTATGGACGAGAAAATCTATTATTAAATATAACAAAAAAATAAAATATAAATTAAATACTGAAATAAAATGTTATTAACGTTTGAATCTAAAAAGATATGTATTGTAGATTAAGTTACCGAGGTGGGGCATGTGCACGTTCTTCCCAATGTACCTCGATGGTTCCCCAACTAGAGCAGGCAATTAAACGGATGATTTTGATGCCAATAAAATATGCGAGTGTGAAACATTCGTTGATCAGCATTCAATCCCGGGCAACTTCGGTTCTCCCTGCTACTATATCATGAAAAAAGAATTTATTCAAATTAAAAAAACCCAAAACATTTGTACCAGGTGAAGACAGTTATGGAGTTCAGAAGGGTCACATCATCGTCTATGAAAACTCCGAAGTGTTCACCGGTATGTAAGTGTAGTTCTAGGTGGTTCTAATTTTGGAACATCCAAGAAGGTTCAGTAGCGTGACCTTGATTTTCTATACGATGACGGGGTTTGATGAATGATCCAGGTTATTCCTCGCTTCACCAGGTAAAAGAACAAAATTAAAAATAAAAAAAGAGAAAAAAACAAAGGAAATAATTCAGTCTCCAGGGAAATAGGAGTGCTGCAGGCCACAGTCTGTATCCGACGTTAGAGTAACTGCCCCTCTTCTGTTTGCTGTCCCCTAAAAGAAGTAAACCTAAATATAGGGTGTTCGTTTGGTAGTTAAGACAACAAATAAAATATGACCCCAGTCCTCACTTCTTGGATTAATTATTAATTAAGCTCATGGCTACTATATTTTGCTATATATATATATATATATATATATATATATATATATATATATATATATATATATATATATATATATATATATATACAGTGAAATTAATGCAAAAAAATATATGCATTTTTTTTCTTTAACAACGCAGATAATTTACATTCGCGAGAAAAAAAAACTATGTGCGACGCGCGATTGTCTCCGTTTCTCTTACTTTTTCTCTTTCTTTCTCATCTCGGTCAGTGAAAGTTGGAGATGTAACGTGGGTAGAGGGTCTAATTCAGACTCATCTCTTTAACAACAACTGCTGAAATTCGCTCCCAATTGCCTTCTTATAGTAAGGTAATGAGAAAAGGCTGGCGCCGTCTGAGGACCCTTTCAGCCAATCAACCTTCGTATTACCAAAATTGAATTCGCCCTGATTGGCCAATTTAGTAAAATCACTTGTTCATATTAATTAAGTATTTTTCCAACAAACAGTTTCTATAAAACTATAATAAATTCAGAACTTAAAATATTGCAGCATTAAAAATAAAAAAATCAATTTAACATTATATATAAAATCTTAATGCTGCACTATTTTAAGTTATAAATTTATATTTTTTACTAGAATATATTGTCTTTTATCTTTTCCAGTTTTAACAACTAGTCCTTTTACTTTTCTAGTTTAATCTTAACCATATGAGTTTCCATGCTCGCATTTTTCTATGTGGGCTTTCCTGAGGTCACAATCTTGTGGGTAATGATAGCTGATGGTCTCCCTGTGTAGCGTGTCTGATATTCTGCACACCCACCTGCCCATCACATCTCACTCCCTCACCCTAACTGAAACTTTTAAATTAAACAAAATGAAATGACATCTCAAGCAAATGTTACGTTTAAACCAGGACCAAACTCAAAGAAAACAAACCTGCCTCCTCCCTCCCTTGAGGCTTGCATTTACGAATATCCGCAGGCTTAGAACTAACCTAGATGATGTTGAATCATATCTCCTTGTAAACACCCCGGATATCTTAGCATTAAGTGAAACTAATCTTCACTCCTTCATTCCCTGTACATGTATTTGGTGACTTCAATGTCCGCCACAGTAACTGGATTGGATTCTCTAATTACACAGACGTAACTGGTAGCACAATACATAGCTTTTCTATATCCCATTCCCTATCTCAGACGGTTACATTTCCGACATGTTTCCCAGACTAGCAAGACCAACATGCCTCACTTCTAGATCTATTTCTGACGACAGTTCCCGATGATTGTATAACAAATGCCCACAGCCTACTCTGGAATGCTGATCACGCTGTGATCATGGTAGAAATCAGCCAAAATTCTCGCCCTAAAACTGAAGACCCAGTACTCAAAACAACGAGGTGTTACAAGAAGGCTGACTGGGAAGCCATCAGGGAACTCATCAGAGATGCCCCATGGCAAAATATATGTTCTTTCCCGGCGGAACAGTGTGCAAATGATACCACTGAATGGTTCAACACTGCAATTGAGGTACATGTTCCCATACCAAAATTCTATAGCAAGCCCTATTTTCCCCAATGGTTTACCTCTGCTTGTGTAGCTGCCATACATCCAAACAATATGATATAAATGCAAGAGTACCTCAGGGGTCTATCCTTGGACCTTTATTATTCCTGATATTCATAAATGACCTCCTTGATAAAATTGTTTCAGAGATGGGTATATTTGCCGATGACACCACCCTCTATAATAGACATGAGGGGAAAACAAGTGAACACATATCTAAGGAAATGGCAGAAACACTAGAAGATGACCTCCAATTGTTGTGGAATGGGGAAAAAATGGATGATCGCATTTAATGCTGCCAAGAGTAAACTTGTTTCCTTCAGTAACTACAAGAAACCTTTTCTTCCACCAATAGCAATGGCCAAGAACACACTGCCTGAAAGTACTTCCTTTAAACTCCTCGACCTAACGTTTACAGGGAACATGAACTGGAATATATACATTGAGAGCATTGCCAAGGCTTCTGCAAAGAAGGTGGGCTCTCTACCGTGCCAGAAAATTACTTAGGCCTGAAAGTATCCTGTACCTCTATAAAGCCACCATTCTCCCATGTATGGAGTACTGCTGTCACATTTGGGCTGGTGCATCTGCTGCTTGTCTCTCACTCCTGGACAGGGTTCAAAAGAGAGTCGCCAACCTGATAGGTCCTGAACTGCCATCTAGGCTTCAGCCTCTGTCCCATCGACGAAATGTTGCATCCCTCTGCTTGTTCTACAAATACTTTAATGGTGAATGCTCTGACGAACTGCAAACACTTGTACCTCCTCGACGTGACTACACCCGACAAAACCGACAAGCAACTAAGTCCCACCTCTTTACAGTAGAGATCTTTAGATGTAAGAAAGTCTTTTACTCCAATATTTTCTTCCCCAGAACTGCAAGTCTTTGGAACTCCCTTCCGGGATACTGCTTTCCCAACTGTACTGATATGCAGAAGTTCAAGTGTAATGTGAACAAACATCTTTCTACTCATCTCCCTTCATAATGCCCCCGCAAATTGTGTCCCCGATAGTAGCCCCTACTGGGGTGAAGATTAGATTAAAAAATGTAATATATATATTCGTGTCTATGTAAATACAGATTTGCCCAAAAAGGTTTAGAATCTAAACTGATAGGAATACCTATATATTTGAACAAATATTTTCTTTGCTATTTTAAAGTAGCTCACTTCAATAATATGACTTTTGGAAACGCAAGTCTTACCATATCTGTTTTCCACCAGAAAAATTTGGAGTTTAAAAATACGAATTTACCAACAGCTAGATCTATAGGATCATTTTATTCTTTAATTGCTTCTTTGTGGTATTTTTAGTCGCGTGCAAGCGACTCTATAAGTCAGTCCGTCGGTCGGTCGGTCGGTCGGTCGGTCGGTTTGTCCGTAACACTTTTGTGCTTGGCCTTTTTGGTTAAGATCAAAGGTCTGTTGTTAATAGATGCTATTCTTAGCTTTTTAAGTTTTTTTTTTGCCTTTTGGCCCCCCTAAAAAACTTAAAAGTGTAGTATCTGTCCCGGCAGATACTGCAAGCAAAGACCATATGTGGGGGTAACTCCACATATCAGACCTTGGTCAATGTAGGGGCAACCCTTCATACCAACAGTTACTATCCAGCTTCCATTTCCAATCCATCGGGAGCTGGTCCCCTTTTCCCTCCCCCTCCCTCTCTCTCCACATTAAAAAAACGGCCTTGTGCCTAATTTGCTCAGTGGGGAAACAAATAAATACATACTGCAAGGAAAGACCATATGTGGGGGGAAACCTCACATATAAGACCTTGGTCAATGTAAGGGCAACCCTTCATACCAATTGTCACTATCCAGCTCCCCTACTCCCCGGAGAGTTTGTCCCCATTTTCCCTTCACTCCTCACATAAAAAATCGGCCTTGCGCCTAATTTGCTCGGTGGGGGAGAAAATAAATACCAACCCAACATTTATATGACCTGGGTCAATGTAAGGACTACCCTTCATACCAATTGTCACTATCCAGCTCCCATTTCCCAACCATCGGGAGCTTGTCCCCTTTTCCCTCCTCCCTCCCTCTCTCTCCACATCAAAAATCGGTCTTGTACCTAATTTGCTCAGTGGGGAAGCAAATAAATACATACCCTTCATACCAATTGTCACTATCCAGCTCCCCTACTCCCCGGGAAGTTGGTCCCCATTTCCACTTCACTCCTCACATTAAAAATCGACCTTGTGCCTAATTTCCTCGGTGGGGGAGCAAATAAATACCAACACCACATATAAGACCTTGGTCAATATAGGGGAAGCTCTTCATACCCGTTGTCACTATCCAGCTCCCCTATTCGCCGGGGAGTTGGTCTCCATTCCTCCTTCACTCCTCACATTAAAAATCAGCCTTGTGCGTAATTTGCTCGGTGGGGGATCAAATAAATTCCGAACCCACATATAAGACCTGGGTCAATGTAGGGGCAACCCTTCATACCAATTGTCACTATCCAGCTTCCCTACTCCCCGGGGAGTTGGTCCCCATTTCCCCTTCACTCCTCACATTAAAAATCGGGCTTGTGCCTAATTTGCTCGATGGGGGAGCAAATAAATTCCAACCCCACATATAAGACCTTGGTCAATGTAGGGGCAACCCTTCATACCAATTGTCACTATCCAGCTTCCCTACATTTCGGGGAGTTGGTCTCCATTTCCCCTTCACTCCTAACATTAAAAATCAGCCTTGTGCCTAATTTGCTCGGTGGGGGACCAAATAAATACCCCCCTCCCCGGGGAGTGGGTCCTCATTTTCCCTTCACTCCTCACATTAAAATTTGGCCTTGTGCCTAACTTGTTCGGTGGGGGAGCAAATAAATACCCTTTTCTTGGCCTTTTGGCCAAGATCAAAGTGTAGTATCTGTCCCGGCAAATACTGCAAGCAAAGACCATATGTGGGGCAGCCCCACATATAAGACCTTGGTCAATGTAGGGGCAACCCATCATACCAACTGTCACTATCAAACTCCCCTACTCCCCGGGGAGTTGGCCTCCATTTTCCCTTCACTCCTCACTATAAAAATCGACCTTGTGCCTAATTTGCTCGGTGGAGGAGCAAATAAATACCCTTTTCTTGGCCTTTTGGCCAAGATTAAAGTGTAGTATCTGCTCTTACTACATGCTGTACTTATGTTTGTAACTTTGTGATATAAAGTGGGAGATCACTTTTCTGTATTAATTTAATGTAAAATGATCACTCACTTTACAACCAGTCAGTCTCAAGTTATTCTCCAGGTCATTCAAGTTGTTTTTGAAGGATTCCAGTTATTTTTTAAGCATTCAAGTCATACTTAAGATTATTCAATTCACCCTTAAGTTCATTAAAGTCATTCTAAGTCATTTATTTTTTTATTTATTTAAGTCATTTGAGTCCATTTTTCGGTCATTTTACTTCATGTTTTAGAATTTCATGTCAATCCTACATTCACGCATTCATTCATTACACTAGAGCACGTGACTAATGGCTATCAGCCTTGTTTAATATAAAGTAATAAATTCATACGTAGCTATAGATTTAGTTTTTTTTTTTAAGAATTTATGTGATCTACTTTTTCTTTGACTAGATACGCTTTATTTACCACCCAAAATAGATTTATATTACTACAGAATTTTCTTTTCTGGTGGAAGTTATTTATTTCATTGATAATTAGTTTAAATACTTTAGATATAGCTTTACTTAATGGCTTCGCGATGCACATCTTTGAAGCAACAATAAAACGGGCGCTGCTTGGCCTTCGGGTAGGGATCAAAGTGTAGTAACTGTTCCGGCAGATACTGCAAGCAAAGACCATATGTGGGGGCGACCCCACATATAAGACCTTGGTCAATGTAGGGGCAACCCTTCATACCAATTGTCACTATCCAGCTCCCCTACTCCCCGGGGAGTTGGTTCCCATTTCCCCTTCACTCCTCACATTAAAAATTGGCATTGTGCCTAATTTGCTTGGTGGGGGAGCAACTAAATACCTTGATCAAAGTGTAGTATCTGTTCTTCAGATGCTGCACTTCAATTTTTGTTCTCTGTCAGTGGAGGAGAAATCCTTCACGATTGAGACAATTTTTAATTTTTGTTCCTTTTCTTCACGTTGAAGAACGATCATGGTGTATAACTTTGTCCCGTGGGGAGACATTGTAAATAGGAACAATAAAACGGGCGCTAACTGGTTTTGTGTGTAACCAATACATACATGAAAGCTTTTTTTTTTATATTATCCTATAATTTTAACCCTAATATTTAACAAATAATACTATTTAGAACAATACTATCGATTTCATTATTAATTTACAGGTATCTGCACCTTTATCAATAATTTCTAACAATAAGTTTTGTATATAATGCCTTTTACATATAAACGATATATTATTTGCTGCTTTATCAATGCTAACTATTACAAACTTTTTTTTTTAAGTATTCCATAAGTATTTGTGAATTTCTAATTTGTTTTTTTAGGATGTTTAAATTTTGTGGTAAATTTAGCATATTATCTTTCCTGTCTCAAATGTAGACTGTAATATTTTATGTTTATTTGTCATGGACATAATAAAAACATCTTGTGCTTTATTTACTTCTTTCACGCATTTATTGTAATTTATACATTTAGATTCTCTATAGTTTGGAATTTCACTTATATATATATATATATATATATATATATATATATATATATATATATATATATATATATATTGCATTTTGTGCACAGAAAGTTGTTAGATGAGACAAGTCATTGGTACCGTCGGTTTCAAGCCCGATAATTAGGACCGTTTTATATATCCATATCAAGCTCTCTTCAGCCAATTCTCATCTCAGATATAAATACGCTCTTACTTTTCGGATTTTCCTTTTAATTGAGCACTCTGCTGGATTTTTTTTTCCAAAAAAGACAAAAAAAAAAAACTAATCATATATATATATATATATATATATATATATATATATGTGGGGTCCTCATTTCGAATCTCGCTAGATTCAGTCACTCTGATGAGTCATAGACGACGAAACACGTGTCAGTGGATAATTATATTTAAAAAATAATATATATATGATATATGCCGCTCCCCATTTAGGGGGTACCAAATTGGTCAAAGGGAAAATTATTCCCAACTCGCATTTAGGTAAAATGCACTTTCGTATAAATCATTGAATTCCTTCAAAGAGTATCGCTAACAAAAACAAATTAAAACATCTACATAAAAACGCGATACGTTCAGTAGTCAAGCGAGGTGGTCCCGTGGTAGAGGTTTAGGCTTCTTATCACGGGGTCCTGATTTCGAAACTCGCTAGATTCAGCCACTCTGATGGGTCGTAGACGACGAAACCCGTGTCAGTGGATAATTATATTTTAAAAATAATATATATATATGCCGCTCCCCATTTAGGGGGTACCAAATCGGCCAAAGGAAAAATTATTCCCAACTCGCTTTTAGGTAAAAATGCACTTTTGTATAAATAAGTGAATTCCTTCAAAGAGTATCGCTAATAAAAACAAATAAAACATCCCCCCTCTCTCTCTATATATATATATATATATGTTTATATATATATATGATGAGTTAAGGGTACAATAGATTCGCTAATTGATATAATGATAATAAATAGATTGATTTTGTGCTACGAAACAGATACCGTCAAGAATTGTAAATGTCAACTGAATTAAAGAAATAAATTATAAGATGGTCAACATCATGAACTTTGGAATATAGTCTTTTGTCATTTGTAATTACATTGAGTTTCTGAAAAAAAGGATTGGCGTATATTATAAGGAACTAAAATATATATTCACATAATTGATATACAAATTACCATTAGCGTATGAAACGATGCTCTTTGTGTAAATAAATTGAACTTAGGTACTTTGGATAATGTCAAAACATTTTTAATTCACTGCCCGCATAGCAGCAGCCGTATAGCGCAACGGTTAGAAGCTCCGACTGTCGTTTCGATCCTGGTTTGAGGTAGTTGCTTGTCTAGCCGCGCTGATGAGCTGTGAAACAGCGAAACAGTGCTGTATGTGGATGACTATATATATATATATATACAAGATTTAAGTTTATGGAAGCAAGCAAGGAGGCCCGGACGGTCCACATAGTTTTATAATAATTAAGATAAAATATAATGTAAAGTAATCCAACTCCATCATATTTTCATTGAATTTGGTGCAGAATTACCAGATACGATTAAAACAAGATCCCTTTCTGATAAGAATACATCTTAGTTTTTTTGTTTAAATAGAGGGAAATAACATATACACATGACAAAAAATAAACAAGCAATAAAATCAAATAAAAAAGGCGTGGAACGTAGTAAAAATAACGGACACTGTATCACCATGAGAGAATAATTGGCGTCCTCGAGTTACTGGCGTCACTAACCACTTGTGTTGATGGAAATAAATAGCAGGCGGTAAGCGTCAACATTAAAGGCAACCGATTGTCTACTACTTTACAGTTGCGTGAACTTCTAAATAAGGACGAAATGCCAATTCTCTTTCTGCAAACGTTTCAGAAGCTGAATAGCAATGGAATCATTCGCTTGAGGAGAACGTGAAGCGATTAACAATTCGATTGCCTTTTCCGCTGTTTTCGGCTAAACTGAGCGGAATATCGACTAGAAATAATGTTAGAAACGGTATTTATTAACTATTGAATACATTTGACTTTTGAGTTTATTAGATGTGCTAAAGCATCTCTTTAAGGGGGCCAGTCCACCAGTCGGTCACGATTAGATTTTAAACAGACTACCGATCAATCTGTCACATCGGAAACAGCATTTTCAGATGGGTTCAGTGGGTTTGTTTTACAATCCATAGATCTGAAAACGTGGTCGAAAAGGGAATGTATAACGAATAAACGTTATTAAAGTTAAAGTTAGTTAATATTCTATCAATTTGAGAACCGTTTTTAGTGGTTCTACTCACTTTAAAACGTTTATTCGACTCGAAAAACATATAGCGTTGAGAACAGGAAAAAATGACCGCGAATTGACACCTAGATATTTAAAGTTTTGATAATGATTAAAAAATAAACCAAAATACTGTTAGAAACCCAAACAATATATGTTACGGTAACATATATTGGGTAGTTTTCCAACTGTATTTTGTATAATTTTTATTTTAAAGTTATTATAAAAACTTAAAAATTTAGGTGTCAATTCGCGGTCATTTTTTGTTTGTTCTCTCCCTACGTTCGAACTGAATAAACGTTTTAAAATGGATAACGCCACTAAAAAGTTCTACATATAAGTATAAGAGTAAATTATATTTCCTTTGTATAAATTTATATTTTATTCTTTTGTTTTTGGCCACATTTTCATGCCAATGTGGATTGTAAAGCAAACCCGGTTCAATCAAGCAGTGTCTCAATCGATCACGGTTTAGTATGAAATAGAATTTTCTTTATGACTTATGAATTGATACTTTGCATTATTTGGATTATTCAGACGGCTGTTGTAATCTTGAGTGTTATTTTCTCTACGTATCAGCCGGTGTAATCTTCGACCTTTTCAGATGTATCATGGCGACATCGGGAATCTTTTTCTCGAACCCACCGGGCAGTATTGATTAAGGTCTATTATCAACGCTTGATGTTCAGCATACCATCAATTGAGTTGATTTCTGGTAGATATAAGCATCCCGACCATGGACAAATGTCATACATCACGATTACCTTTTACACAGAATACCAATAACTCTTTCACATTTGAAATGTTTTAAGATGGTTTTAATCAATCACTCTCTCATACGGTCACAGTTAAGCATAAATAGAACTTTCTGTATGTTTCTGTTTTTTTAATGAGGATTTATAATACGTATTATTGGGATTATTATGACTACGATTCTCATATTAAATTTTAATCGATGTAACCTCTGACCTACTTCAGTTTTTTTTTTTTGTCGAACTCGGAAACTTTGCTGTCAAACTTTGGAATTTGCTCGAAATTTTGAACCACAGTTGTAGCATGCTCTCATTCTGTCGGGCAGAACCTGATACAAGTCTTTAATAATTCGCAATTTTATCCCATGTGTCGTCCGCAGTAAGGACTGAACCATAGATCTCAAGCGGAGAGTCATTTACATCTTGATTTTATTTATTACTTTGTCCCTTACGCCCCGTTTTCTTGTGGAATTTTCATCCTCCAAAAGAGTGTAACAAATAAAATAAAACCGTGTAAATAATGTTTGAGCCTTAAACTTGAAAGTAAAGATACTAAACTAAAGAAATGAAATTGCAATCAATTGTAAACATAGAATAAATTTAATTTATCAAATCAACATAAATACAAAATAAATAAATAAATAAAATAAAATAAAAGGTAATGTAATGCCATATCTGAAAACTATATGTGATTAAACCATTTTTTTTCCAGATCTTTTGTTTAGGATTGACAAGGGGTTTTATGACTGTGGGGAGCATTTTGCAGACTCTAGTGTCTTGCGACAGTATAGTTGATGACAGTTAGGAGTTGTCAATGAGTCAGAGTTGACGCCAATCACGAGTTGACATAGTTGAAGGCGATTGGCGGCTCAAAGGTTACCCGAGAGAGATCGGAGAGATTAGATTGGGCCAAGAATAAAAAGTGACTGGAGACTAACACGACCAAACAGCTATCAATGGGTAACATTGGGATTCCTATTTCTACATTACATGACGGTATCACACACACACCCAAAGTTTAACTGAGGTAAAAGTGAATAGCAAAATAAAGAAAAAGAAATTATTCCAATCACACATGTACAAAAATAAGATGAACTATCAGTTTCAAACACTCACAAAAGTAATGTACCACAAAAGAAAGCGGAAAAATATGTCAAGTAGGTTAGCCAGGACTTTTCGAGAGAAGCTTAGCGATTTATTCACGAAAACATTAACCCGAGAGAAAACCCGAACCTTATTATTTAATTAGCTAGAGGTAACATCATATGACTATATAAAAGCAAAATATCCTAACTATTGAGTGCAGCTTAATTGCTATAAATATATTTCAATTCTTTAATACTAAGCTCTAGTCAAATACTAAGCATAGTTTAAGTTAGTATTGAAAATATATACACAATATATTATATCGCTTTAGAATATTGTAATACATGCATTAAATAGTAATCCCATATCAATCCTAAACAAGACACCAGCTTTTATCGAACGCAGTATTTATTAGCAATAACTCTAGCAACAAAGATGAAGAAGTTAAGCAACATTTGCAATACAACCCTGAAATAAGATAGGTACCATAATATCGACAGTACGTGCAACGGGACACCAATAATTATAACATTATTACAAATAGGAAAAATGAAATATCATCTGGTATACAACACCCTATATTACGATGCTAATAGTTAAATTGGGCAAGGAAGTCCTCAACCTAATCAAAAGTAATTCACAATAAGTAGTTCATTGCACGAAATATTCAACAAAAGTAATATAAAATCATCGTACAAATGCTTCGACAACTAAAAAAAATGTACTTCAAAGTATTAATGATAGCAGTATAAAAATAATAATAAAAAGCGTAAAAGTAAACAATATATAAAAATAACACTAATAAGAATAAAAGTATAGCCACTAAAAATAGAAACAATCCAAACTTTAACAGCAATAACTCAAATAAGAGTAAGACAGTCAATAATAAAGTGAAAAGCTGTAACTGCAGAACACATGCAATTTGTGCACTAAAATTAAATGTCCAAGTTAAAGCACTGATAGCAATAAGTACAACGTGGCTATAACCTCTCTTGATTTTAAAACCAAATATTACGGCCATAAAAGTACATTTAAAAACAGGAAAAACAGCAAAAAAAACAACCCAGCACTAATGACCATTACTGGAACTTTAAAAAACAGACGCTAGACAATAATCGATTAGAAAATTGTACGACATGCCGGTACGTTTACAAATTTAGACAAGTCGTGTCGATTATGTATTAATGAGAAATTTGGAATTCTAAAATTTAGAGATCCTCAGTAATTTAGAAATGAAATACTAAACAACTGTATGCACAGAATAAAATTTAATTTAGGATAACAATACACAAGAAAAATTAATGAAATAATCAAATCAAATAAATAAATGACTAAAATATAAATAAAAATATTGCAAGTGCGCATCTGTTAAAGAAATACTACATGTTAATTCGACATATCACAAAAGAGTATGTCAACCTTATACAAGATAAAAGAAATGGATGTTAAGTAAATGTCAGCTCAATCTTTGTTGAGGAGAATTCCTATTATGTCCTAATGAAAACCCATGTGAGCTATAACAACGAACATGAATAATTAACTAGGTATAATAAACACTATACGGATATATAAAACACCCAATGAAGAAGATGGCCGTCTATATTTTCATAATTGTTGTAAACAGGAAAAAAATTACTTAGCATTCCAGTAACCATTAGTAGAGACCGGGGCTTGCCACTCAAACTTAGGGTTAGTGAAAGAGTATAGCATTTTTACTATCTTTTTAGGAAGGTCTTATCTACAATTTAGTGAAATTTTGACGACCATTTTGGTTTTCCTGTTTTATAGAAATAATTTATCTTATAAACAGTTTTAGCAAGTAAATATTTTACAAATGAATGTAATTAAATTTTACTATGTTCATATAAATTATTTTTACTTTTCCTTGTTTGTAACATCGACTGCTGACTATTCAGGAATTTTACTAAAAAAGTTTTATATTTAAAAAGGGTCTTAAAATTTCGTTTTAATGGTTTCATTATACAATATGACCAATAGATTCATTATATAGGCATCCTAGTGTAGTTATTTTATTCAAAGATTTTATTCCATTTCTTGTCTTTTCTATAATGTAACATTGGACTAAAGCCTTTGTGTTGTAATATGCATTTGTGGGTTTCTATTGTGTGATGCACTATCTTATAATGCTGAAGAACACAATTGATTGCTATTTCACTTTTTAGTTTGTATTTGTTTTTAAATTTCAAGTCAATTGTTTAAACATCATCTACACTGGTTCATCTTCGGGAGACTGAAAATTCAAATGTAAGGCATAAAGTAATAAACTGAAACGTTGTACATAGAACAGTGAACACATGAATAGTATTCCGAATCATCCAAAACAATCTGAATTGTATCATCTAAAATATTTCGGAACAGAATAGAAAGTTAAAGTGCAGAATAGTTTACAGTCGAAAAATGACAACAATAACAACAACAACAACAACACATTATTTCTATCAAAAGCAATATAATTCAGTTATCGACCTACTTATATACTTTTAATGTGCTGAAACTGTGTTAAAGTTTTGTTTTAAATTTTAAAAAATGTAATTTTGCTCAAATCGTCGTTTAGAACACAGAAAACATAGACGGCCTCCAATATTTTCTTTCCCGTCAAAAAGATTACTTATCTTACGATCAAAGTTTAGTTTGCGCTGGGGCTTGCCACTCGAACTTAGGCCTCGTGGTACGATAAATAAGTTTTACTGTTCTTCCAAGCAAGAACTCATCAACAGTTAAGCGACATCTCAGTAGCCATTTTGATTTTCCTATGACGGTTAGCCAGATCTAGTAGGAATACAATAAAATAGGTTATAAACAGTTTTAGTACGGAAAAACTATACGGGTCGGTGGATAATTAAATTGTTAATTTCATGATATCATCGACTACTTAACATTCTATATAATTTTATCCCCCAAAAATAAATTTATCAGATTTATTTCCCAAAAGCATGGTTCTAAAGTTTTGTGCTAACGATTTCTGGATGTTACCTGCCAAGTGAATTTAAGATATAGGTATCTTTTGTTCTACATGTGGGTGGGTGTATGTACATGTGTATGTGTGAGCATGAGTCTGTTAACGTGTGTATGCGTATTTGTTCTTTGTGCTAATATTTAGTCAGGGGTCTTGTAGCAAACGCATTTTCTTTCCTAAACATAATTGATGCAGCGGAAAAGCGGGGATGACGGCGATTTAAAAGCTTTTTGGCTAATGAGCATCGATCGACCAACGTCAGTCTCACTTAATTTTCACTCCGATTGTACCGTACGTTTCATTCGGAATTTCGCACTTCTAAGTGTAGGTTAAAGAAACACACACACACACACACACACACACACACACACACACACACACACACACACACACACACACACACACACACACACACGCGCGCGCGCGCGCGCACACACACACACACGCACACACACACACACACATTGCCAATTTTGTCAACTTTAAATGTCATACACACGGTGTATTTTTACACAGTTTATTCTATATTATACCAATAGATAATATAGTTGAAAGATCTCTAAAGCATGAGTAGGCGAAAATTTGCTCTACAGATTTGGAATGCGCAGGGTATTTTTCTTTTATAATGCATTAGCTTGATAACGAAAGAATAATCAATGGCGGATATTTTGATAGAATTATTGATGCATTTAGCGGGGAAAAATGACACCAAACTACGGCGAATGAAGAAAAAAATGTGCGTAATCTATAAGATAATGCACCTTGTCATAAGTTGATTGTGACTCTGACAAAACGTCACGAATTGCACCTAAAATTACTTCTACGCAAGGCATATATTTAAGATTTGGCCGCCAGCAACTTCTGGCCGTTTAAAGACATCAGAAATGCCTTAGGGACAAAAAATTTCGATCCATTGAAGAATTAATATCAGAATTGGAGATGTATTTTGGAGGCAAAGAAAAACACCTCGAATTTATACAGAAGCTTTAGAATCAGTATATCACAATAGAAGAAGACTATTTTGAGGAATAAAGTCTAATTTTACTTAAAAGTTATGTTTTCTTCGACCCAGGACTTATTAAGTGTTTGCACTAGAACAAAGGTATGTTTTAAAATGTATTCATTATATTTTATTTAAGTCCGTAGCAAAACAGCTTATCGGAAACAAACGTTGATTGGCTCACATTCAATTTATACTGAAACGCGTTTTAGGAAAATGTGTTGGCTTTTTTAAAATATATTTCATCGCCTTCTACTTCTCCCTCCTCTACTTCCATAACGGCAATCAACACCGATATAAATAGTACGCATCGATCTGTTTGACTCAGAAATAAAGAATATTTAAACTCTGAAATTAACTGTGTTTTATGCCCCCGAGGACCGCGCTTAGGCCTCGCTTTCGGTCTAATATCCGCTCCTGATCCTTGATAACAAAACGGGCAAGGTTACATGGGTAATGAGCGGCGTGTGCTTCCTCACAAAGATGGTTCTGAGGTTTCTCCATTTTGTGTTATCTGTCGGGCAATATTATATAGCCGGTGTCATCTGAAGTCTCATCATCATGCTCCGCCAAACTGGATGGCATTTATTTGAAGTTGCACATCCTTCCCCTAACACGACCCGGTGAACCAAGTGCAAGTGAAATACAAACGATTGCACTGAAAGGGACGGCTAGAATCCTGAAAAGATCTCTTGGTTGGACTCACTAAAATAGGGGTAAATGTCAGACATCTGGTTGGATGTCCCATCCCCTAGAAGAAAAAGTTTAAGAAAAATGAAAAAAAAAAAGAGGCCGTCAATAATAACGGCTTCAGAACTTGTCACCTCAGTTTCTTCTTGGACTTGGACATGAAATCAAGGCTGCCCAGACAGTACCGGGTTTGTGCGGAGGCAAGGGTTGTGGGCACTGGATCGATATTCCTTATCCTAACCTGATTTCTGCAGGTCTCATTGACAGTCAACTATAATGTATCGTCCTTAGGCGTGACGTTGTAACAATATACTTCTTCCTTAACAGCGACCCTTTTCCTAGCTGCAATCCGCATAATACTACGGTGGCATCGTTCTATGTTGCCGTTGCCTGCTGGCACATAGACACACAAAACAACTTGTGTTGGATTTTTCTGCTTCCTCTCCTCTACTTCTTTAACGACAGTCAACGCCGAAACGGACGATTCGCGGGATTTGCCTGACTCATAAACCAAAAATGAACACGCTGAGAAACTCGCCGCGTTTTATGCCTCAGAGGGCCACGTTTATACAAATGAGTACCGACCTCGCTTTCGGTCCAATTGCGCACATGCAGTGCCATTTTTTTTTTGCGTCCACCGACATGACGTTCGCCTCGTCACATGCAGTCTATAGAAAATGTGATAATATTTTATGCTCTTTTATTATCGAATCATTTGGGGGTATTTGAAAGCGGAAATGTGCAATAGTTTATGTGCAATATTAGTGTTTCGAGAGAAGACAATAAATCACAAGTAACCACCGAAATACTGTCGGAACGGCGTCTTGTCAACCTTTTTATACATCTGTTTCAGCTGCTGCTGATTGCTGAGCATGATTACATTTATTTTGTATAACTCAGATAATTATGGCTGGCATTCGTTTCTCCAATATCTTTCTAGTTAGAATTATTTCTAAAAAGACACCAGGTACTTAGGCGAAGGAATATGTAGAGGTTACCAACATAACTTATTGATAGTGTTTATGTAAAACGAATACGATACGAACTTGGTACACCAGTGTCGTTAACCATTTAGCCACAGCCACCTCCTAGATTCTACTGATCAAAACGGTGTGATGAGATCTGATTGGTCGACAAAGTTACGATTTGCAAGAATAATGGAGTAGTGCTGATTTTATGCCGCACGAGCTGTTCAAACATCCGGTTCCTTTAATAAACGAGAGAAAGGAACGGTAATGCATTTACGTTATATCCGTGTTTTGTTAGTGTCGTATCAATGATATTGATTTTTATTCCCATTATTGTTTGAAATTTAATTAGACGGGGAAGCAGGAGACGGGACGGTGTTTTCAACGTCTAGAAACTCGAAGGCAGAAAATATTAGAGTAGTAGGCTTTCCGGCATCTAGGGATCTCTACAATGAGATGGGGGTGGTGAAATTCGGGCTATTTGTAAGGTAAGTCGGGTGTATTAACGTCAATTGGGCACAGGTGCTGTTTTCTTCTGAGCACATTCCATTAGGCCAACAGGAGACTGTACATGAGTCATATGTCATGTGAAAACTTAAAGAATTTTACAACTATTTCTAAACTAAAAGTAAGTTCACCTTAATTCCTGTGATTTCTTAAAAGAAGACAATAACTTGTTTATGAGGTTTCTGAATTTTTTAGAGGATGATTGGTTATTTGTATAATTATTCATCTGACTAATGTTCTCATCTTGAGTGTGATTTTCACAACGTTTCGGTTAATATGACCTCCGACCTTCTTTAGGTTTAAATTGTCGAACTCGGGATTGTTTCTGTCGAACTCGGTAATTTGAACGTATATAAAAAGAATACATTTGCGAATTACTTAGGACCTCTATATATGGCTGACGGAACAAGAACACGCTACCCCCGTTAAGTAAATAAAGGGTTCCGCTCGAAATTCCGTTCAAATTCACGAGTTCGACAGAAACATTCCCGAATTTGACAAGATACAGCTGAAGAAGGTCGGAGGTTATATCGACCGAAAGGTTGTAAAAATCGCACTCAGGATGAGAACAGTAGTCAGATGAATAATAATACAAATTACTTGTTTAGTTTTCATTTTTAATAAAGGTTGAATATCATTTTGCATCTAAAGTATTATAATTAAAATAAATAAAAAAAGCAAACTTTTGTTATGTCTGATTTTTCCAGAATGGTGACAAGTAGGTATACTCTTAAACAGTATCAAATTTTAATTAAGAAGAAGTTCAAGTTTATAGAAGGCAGAACAATGCAACGGTGTGACGCATAGACCCAAACGAATGCAACTTATTTCAATTATAATACTTTGCATGCAAAATGATATTCAAGGTGGAATCAGCTATGCAATTTCACTTTTATTGATCCAATTCATGTGTATATGTATAACGTTATCTATCTATCTACCTATCTATATAATTATAAAACTCAAATGACCTTGTAACGATGTATGTAACCCACTTTCCGGTTTACGACATAATATAAACAAATAAACACAAATAGCTTCTTTTGCAGATTTTAACCTGCGCACTGAAATATTAACATTATTTCGAAATTATTTAATATGGGGAGAGTGGGGTTTAAAATAACTTAAACGTAATACAGAAATGAACGATGTAAAAAAAAAGCAGATATATCAAAATTTGAATTTAACTATAATAAGTATTATGGTATCTGTTCAGCGCACATTTACCTATATGTATGGCCAACCACTTATAATTCAGTAACTGTAATTTTTTTTTTTTTAAAATGATCAATTATAATAAACAGAAGGACCCATAGAAATCTATCTATATTCTTTTTTTCATTTTAATATACTTTCATAGAAATGTTTCTTTTATGTCGAAAAAAAAGTGTTTTCTTTACGTCACAAGTGTCACGCTCATACATGAATTCCATAGCTAATATAACATACTGACCCAACGGGTCACAGGTAGTCTAGTATGTATATATATATATATATATATATATATATATATATATATATATATATGTGTGTGTGTGTGTGTGTGTTTTATATATAGAATATTTTATATATAGATTGTTCGTACTTACGTTAGGCGGTCAGTTAGTGTATCCATGTTATATTTCACTTAAAATTAAAAAAAAAAAAAAACTATAATCAAAACACTCGAAGACATCATTAGACATTTCAAAACTTTAAATAAACAGATAAAACTGTTTTTAGAACACGTTACAAATGCAAAATCATTTTATCAAAAGAAGGAGGTAAGACATTTTGTCCGTGTGTGTATGCCCGTGTGTCTATGTGTGTGCGAGTTGTATGCCCGTGTGTCTATGTGTGTGCGAGTTTGTTCCGTGCGTACTCCGAAACAGCTGAATGAGTTTATGAATTTTCAAAGTAAATCATTTATTTGAACTTTCTTCAGAGGACATAAACTCGTACAAAACATTCTATTGGGGCATTAATTTTACTCGCTGGAAAGCGTGTATTCTTTTAGTCTACCATAATTCAAATTTCTCCCTCCCTCTCAGTACAGACCAATAAGTGTGTTATGAGTACCTATTTACTATGCCTCCCCACGGGACAGAGTTAGACACCAGGGTCGTTTTTTAACGTGGAGAAAAGGTACAAAAATAAAAATTGTCTCAGTCGTGAAGGATTTCTCCTCCACCGAAAGAGAACAAGAAAATGAAGTGCAGCATCTGAAGAACAGATGGTATTTATTTGCTCCCCCACTGAGCAAATTAGGCACAAGGCCGTTTTTAATGTGAGGTAAAAACCAGCTCCCCTAAAAGTAGGCAAAAAGGGGGCACTCTGGCTACCAAAAATAATAATTGTCCCAGTATAGAGGGTTTCCCTTCCATTGACTGGTACAAATTACCCTAAGTGCAGCATCTGAAGAACAGATACTACACTTTGATCTTAACCAAAAGGCCAAGAAAATGTCATGAGTAAGTTGCTGGAATCCATATTAAATAGAGAAGTAGTCAAACAAAACAGCAGAAATAACCTTCTTAGTGACATGCAATATGGTTTCCGTTCTGTCAGATCAACAGCAGATATGCTAACGGGTTTATCTTATAGGATTAGTGAATCTCTCAACAAAGGCTTCCTTTCTAGGGCAATTACTCTTGACATATCAAAGGCCTTCGATAAGGTATGGCATAAGGGCCTACTGCACTATGAATACCCATCTAGATGAAACCACTGTCAAACATTTTCCCCACTCTTTATCTGTGCCAAAACCAAAACGTAGATTCCATAAACAAAGCTTCTTTCTTAGAAGTGCACACCTGTGGAACTCTCTTTCGTTTTCCTGTTTCCCACCTGACTACAACCTGGATGTCTTCAAGTTCAACAGAAACAAATTCCTGATGAACCGCCCCCTTAAGTAAGACACTTTATAAAATCGCCAATACTAACGATCCCATTGATTACCGTACACGCAATAACCCTTATCCACGAATGGCTTCCGGGCCTTGATAAGTGGTGACTACCTTGTAAATTTTTTTTTCTTGAAAATAAAGTATCTATTTTTTTGTTGTTGTTTTACTTACCTTCACATCAAACAAGGCATACTGCCACTTGGACATAAGGGGTTACTAATTGGGACCATGCATAATAACAGTTAAGACGTTTGTTTACGTTACATTCGCATATCATTAAAGTTAGTGAAGCATGTAGCAGGAAGGGAATTCCAAAGTCTAGTTTTTCTAGAGAAGAAGATATTAGAGTAGAAAGCTTTCTGATATTTAAGGACCTTAACAGTGAAGGAGTGTGGTTTTGTTGCAAAGCGGGTTTGTCGGGGATATGTACGTCAAGGGGGCACAAGTACGATGAGTTCATCAGAGCACATTCCATTAAAATACTTGTAAAATAGGCAAGGAATGCAACATTGTGGCGATGAAATGGGTTGGAACTTATCTTAAACTAGCGGGGCTACCCGGCATTGTTCGGGACCGTATAAACAATGAGAAAATTGAAGTTGATTTTGAACATATTTGTTTTTCTTCGGATAGAGGAATTTTTAATGTCTGCTGGGTATTCTGCTAGTATATATATGACCAAGACAATGTTGCTTAACTTTGGTGATCTACATAAAGCATTTGGTATTCTGAAGTAGTCACCAATCTGATAATGACCAAAAACAGTTTGCTTAACGTTGGTGATCTACACAAAGCATTTGGTATTCCCAAGTAGTCACCCATCCGATAATTACCAAGACAATGTTGCTTAACTTTGGTGATCTACATGAAGCATTTGGTATTGCCAAGTAGTCACCCATCTGATAATGACCAAGACAATGTTTCTAAACTTTGGTGATCTACATAAAGCATTTGGTATTCCCAAGTATTCACCCATCCGATAATGACCAAGACAATGTTTCTAAACTTTGGTGATCTACATAAAGCATTTGGTATTCCCATATAGTCACCCATCTGGTAATGACTAGGCTACATGTTGCATAACTTTGGTGATCCATATAAAGAATTTGGTATTTTCCCACGTAGAAACCCATCTTCAAAATTGTCAAATCGAAGCTGTAGTGCACAAACACCTTCATAATTGACAAGTCAGACCTATGCTGCACAAGCACCATCAAAATTGTCAAAGCGGATCTATAATGCACAAGAACTTTCCAAATTGTGAAATGGGACCTATTCTGCACAAGCACATTCAAAATTGTAAAATCGGACCTATACTGCACAAACACATTCAGAAATGTTCAAATCGGACCTATACTGCACAAGCACCTTAACATTTCTCAAATCGGACCTATACTGCAAAAGCACCTTAAAATGTTCAAATCGGATCTATACTGCACAAGTACCTCAAAAATTGTAAAATCAGACCTATACTGCACATGTATTTTAAAAATTGTCAAATCGGATCTATACTGCACAAGAACCTTCAAAATTGTCAAATCGGGCCTATACTGCACAAGCACCTTAAATATTTGACAAATCGGCCTATACAGCACAAGGACCTTAAAACTTTTCAAATCGTACCTATACTGCACAAGCACCTTTAACATTGTCAAATCGGACCTATACTGCACAAGAAGCTCCAAAATTGTCAAATAGGACCTATACTGCACAAACACCTCTAAAATTGTCAAATCGGACCTATACTACATAAGCACCTTAAAAATTTTCGAATCGGACTTACACTGCACAAGCACCAACAAAATTGTCAAATCGGACCTATACTGCACAAACAGCTTCAAAATTGTCAAATCGGACCTATACTGCACAAGCACCTTCAAAATTGTCAAATCGGACCTATACTGCGGAAGCACCTTCTAAATTGTCAAATCGGACCCATACTGCACAAGCAACTTCAAAATTGTCAAATCGAACCTATTCTGCACAAGCACCTTCTAAATTGTACAATCGGACCTATACTGCACAAACATTCTAAAATTGTCAAATCGGATCTATACTGCATAAGCACTTTAAAAATGTTCGAATCGGACTTACACTGCACAAGCACCATCAAAATTATCAAATCGGACCTATACTGCACACGCACCTTCAAAATTTTCAAATTTGACCTATACTGCACAAACACCTTCAAAATTGTCAAATCGGATCTATACTGCACAAGCACCTTACAGAATCGTCAAATCGGATCTATACTGCACAAGCACCTTCAAAATCGTCAAATCTGACTTATACTGCACAAGCACCTTCGAAATTGTCAAATCGGACTTATATTTTACAAGCACCTTTTATATTGCACAAGCACCTTAAAAATTGTTGAATCAGACCTATATTTTGCAAGCACCTTTACAATTTTTATAATCGAACCTATACTGAACAAGCACTTTAAAAATTGTCAAATCGGACCTATACTTCACAAGCACCTTCAAAATTTTCAAATCTGACCTATACTGCACAAGCACCTTCAAAATTTTCAAATAGGATCTATCCTGCACATGCACCTTAAAAATTGTTAAATCGGACCTATACTGCACAAGAACCTTCATAATTTTTGTACACATAAATACATTACCAAAGTAAGTGAACATTGTATGTGATTTTTGGAATATGACATCTATAGACATATACAAACATACACATTACATATAATTCAAAATGATCAGTTAATTAGTTTCGGAGTTCATCCAAGACACAAAAAGATATGATCATATATACATAATTAAAATTAATAATGATCGGTTAATTAGTTTAGGAGTGAAACCAATATATACATATGCACATTTTTAAAATTCATAATCATCGGTTTATTAGTTTAGGAGTGAATCTTATACGTAGAAATATATAAACATACACATATAATTAAAATTCATAATGATCGGTTAATTAGTTTTGGAGTGAATCCAATAATAGAAACACATAATCATATACACATCGCAAAAATTAATAATGATCTGTCCAGCGATGTGATTTTTGGAATATGACGTATTGTCTCAATTAAGTACACGCTCAATATAAAAATATGTATCTTTTTTTATAGAAGCTAATGTTCGGTTGGAAATTTCACTATAGTATAAGGTTACTTGGTCTTTTGGCTAAGATCAAAGTGTAGTACCTATCCTTAGAATTCAAGCGGTCCTATCTTTCCCAAAAGGGAGGTCACGCGCATATTATAGCAATGACTGTTTATTAATCTAATGGTATTCAACAACGAAGCTACATCCATGAGAGGTCACTCGCATAGTATAACAATGATTGTATTTTATTCTAATGTCAAGCCTTAGAGAAATAAACGTCATTCGACAATTATTGTTTCTAAAAGAAAAAATAAATAAACACATCAAGATGGTTTCCTGTCTAGATCTCTCTCTCTCTCTCTCTCTCTCTTTCTCTCTCTCTGCGTTTGTGTGTGTGTGCGTCTCTCTCTATCTCCCTCTGTCTCTCCCATAAACAAAGAAGAATACTAAAAAGAAAATGGCCGCTTGTAATCATTTTGTAAACATAGCTATCATTTCGTCTCGTCGGTCATTATTTTTAAGCGTAATTTTTTTTTTGTTCTGGACAGTTTTGCTTGTAATTTTTAGTTTAACTATCGTAGTTTATTATTTTTAACCCGATAAAAACTTATATATCGTTTTCATAACGTGTAAGCTAATATTTTAATTTGTATGATGCTCGAAATTTTACCGATAATTATCTCTTATTATATGCATTGTTTTGCTTGCAGACAAAACACTTACAGCGTGGTGACGTCACGTCACGTGACATGACTAAGCAATTTTTTCAATTACGTATATCACTAGGTTATCACTTTATTACTACTTAAATACATAGGAAAAACGAAAAAATGTCACCTTTGCCCCCCCCCCCTGTAGAAAAACGGCCAGCTGACCAACTTAGACTTGATCGGATTTTTCGTCCGGGGGTTCGAGCTTCAATATGATACCAAATCTGTCAAGTTTGGTTGTGTCTGTCAAAAGTTTTAGGCGCATACAAACATACATACTAACAGACTTTTGAGATTTATATATGTAGACTAGCGAGGGGTACCCGGCGTTGCCCGGGTTTTTAGAGGTGTGTGTTCTCGGGCGGGGGGGGTGATCAAAGCATAAGAATAAGCGAAGTAAACATTTTAAATATTAAATTATTAAATATTTTATATAAAAAAAATGTTAAAAATTAAAAAAAAACGCCAAAAAAACTTATGCAAGGCAAACGAACGATGTTAAATGTAAAAATCGGGAAAAAACAAAAAGAAAACGCGAATGTGATTGAAAAAGAAAACAGAAAAAACGAACGTCAAAACTACTTTAAAAATATGAATAATAAAAACAAAAAAAAAACATAAAACGTGAAAAATGACTTAAATAGCCCTGTTTCAATATTAAAATTTAAAACATCAAAAAAAAAAGAAGAAAAATAATACACCTCACACCACGTTTCGAACTTACAACCTTTTGATAATGACGCCGTCCTCTAAGCAACTGAGCAAAGCGACGTTGACGAAATTAGAAGGTTTTTTTATAATATTTAAACTAAATCATGTTCCGACGTCATTTGCGCATGCGTATAACCGAGCTTGTCATGAGAGGACGGTTTTCGCTAAACCCTCCCTGTAGAAAACTGATGATTTTAGGGTGAAGGAATTATTTTTTTTGGCCAATTCTTCGATATTTGTCGGGCGAAGGCTGGAACTATAAAATGATACCTATCTGGTGAAAATCCGTGACCCGTGTCGAAAGTTTTTGCGCGACATACAAACACACATACATACATACAAACATACACACATTTTCGCTTATATATATAGATAAATAAATATTTGTTCTGTTTTTCTGCGTTTGACGGAAGATTAAAATGAAAAAAGAATCACGGTTATATTATCGCCATTTTGGATGAATAGCTTCATTATTTTTCTACGGGGTATCAACTTTTATGCACATTCCCAGTGAGTGGATTCGCATGAATAACGGGCAATATCTGATCGGCCATTTTGTTGTTTGATAGATCGATTTCATAACGAGGCTTTTGCACTTACAGCTATTTTCACTGTCATTTTGTTTTTGGATATTTCACAAAAAAAATGGCCGCTGAAGATAATACTTTTTGTCACTTTTTACCATTTTCATGAAGTCGTTTTTTTTTAGTTTTTTTTTTATTGTGAACAGTTTTTATGGGCATAAAAATGTAAAAATTACCTTCAATAATGCATGTCGAAATACAACCTTCCCTGCATTAATAACTGCAATATATATGATTCGTTCATTTCGATTTAAGTTGACGTTTGAAACGAGAATATCCTGTAATCATGAAAAAGGGATTACTTCCTTGTAGATTGCTGTGATATTCTTATACAGGGAGGGTGGGACGATGAAGTTGTCGCCCTAAAGAAAACAACGCTACATCTTTATTTTAAAACTTTTTATTCTAAAAAGCAATTCATGTAAGTTGATTATGTAGTAGAGCTGATATCCACTCAATGTAGCCGCCTTTAGCGTCAATTGCAACCTTAATATGGGTCTAGAACTCGGAGCATGTCTTTTCCACAATCGCCGGCGGTAGTTCAGCGAACAATCAGCGGATGGCGGTGATCAGGCTGACTTTGCTATTGTGAGGGGTCAAGCTGGTGATGTGCTCGATGTATGATCAAACGAAGTAGTCCAGCAGGTTCAGGTCGGGGGAGGAGGAGGCCAGTGAGAGAAAAGTGTAGAAAGTCGTAGCACTCCTTCCGAAGCCATGTGTGGATCTCTTTGGACTTGTGAGCCTGCGCCGAGTCCTGCAGCCACACCCAGGGTCTGCCAGCGGCCACCTGATTGCACCCGGGCATCATCATACACGCAGCACATCCAGGTATACTTTGGCGTTGTCTTTCAAGCCGACTTCAAAGACGTGAGGTGGCATGATGTGGCCCTCACTTGAAACCACGGCAAAGAACATAATCGTTGCCGGAAACTTTGTTTTCATCACTCTGGTCACGTTTGAGGGTACTGACAATGACCTTGTTGTCATAACTTGTATCGGTAGAACACGGTGTCACTTTCAGACATGAAAAAAGGCTTTTATCGCTCTTGGGGTTTGTACACAACTTGCCAACTAGTAGATGACATGCAAAAAAAATAAAAAAATAAAAAAATAAATAAAAGAAAGAAAACCGGTCTTCATTAAACGGAAATGAAATCATGCTGTCTTTTCTAGGGCAACACTTTTATCGTTCCACCCTGTGTAGAGAACTAGCTGATTCTAGTGAGCGTTCTTCGGGATACTTTAATGTAATTTTAGTTTCAATTTTAAAATAAAATCAATTATGTGTAACCCACGAAATAACTCTCAAGATATAAAAGAGAAACCGTCTTTATTTTTACCAATAATCTAAAAAAAGAAATCATGTACCTAACATTTAGAACTCAGATCCTTTACTCTTCAGTAAGGAGCAATTTGGATACTACAGTTTTTCTTTAATCTTCAAAGATAATAAAATACATTCTTTTAGACTTAAGCATTATTATTGTTATTCCAATCAAGAAAACGGTCCTGGATATGAATTTAAACTGTATCCGATGGTGAGGCTTGCGGGTTTTGGGGAGTGTAGAGCCACCCTTTAATTGCCATTGCTCCCAGGTCCACTCTGACCCGGGTCAAAACTATGGGTTAAATAGAAACCGACTTGAAAAATACAAATATATTCTATTAAAAAATTGTTCTTCAAAATCGCTGGATTCGGCATTAAATAACCTGAAAAGGGTTGATATGTCGTATAACAAAAACAAACAAACAAACAAACAAACCAAACAAACAAACAAACCAAGCAAGAGAATTCCATTTTTGAAAATTGATTTTTCTCTATTTATTTATACTTATCATCATATTTGTTGTTTCACGACGTTTCTTCGGGATCTGTGGCGTAGTGGATAGAGTCGTTGAATCACTACAGTTCCAGGTGAGCATTGTCTGAAGATAGCGGTTTCAATCCTACCCAATACTGGCCAGAGGGTTACTTGGCCAAAAACGTGGTGTGACGACAACGACTATTGAGGATACAGTTAAGAGACTCAGCAATCCTATCCCGACGAGTTTACCACCTGATGAAGGCCAGGGGAATAGTTGGCCGAAACGTCGTGAAATAACAACTAAGAAAGATAAGGATAACAGTCCGCAAATAAATAAATAAATAAATCGTACTCATCTAAGAGGATTCAAATAGCAAAATGATATTACTTTATAAAATTACATTATGTGTATCAACAAAAGCGCCTATTATGGCCAATGTGTGTAAGAAGCGTCTATCTTGTGTAATGTGTGTGTTGGTGTGCAACACATACAATAAAACACTTCAATACAATAAAACAGAACATACCGATCTCCGCCGTGTCGTTTTCTCTTTTCACTATCCAAGTTCATCTTTCGTCTGAAAGAACCAAAAACAATAGATTATTATTCGATATAACTTTATTTACGTTCTGGAGTTTGCGACGGTTGCATCTTTTGATTTCTACATTATGCTTAGGTCGCGTTTCTCCCAGCTTCCAAACGCGGAGACGATATCTTCCGTGCTAACGTTCAACCCTCCTAGTCTGACTCTCAACTTTAAGCTAAAAACTGTACGTATCTTTTCTAAACTATCTTATTAACTCATAAGTTCACGTAGTACCATCGCTACATCTCCTTTTACGTTCTAACATTCCCCGCCAGCATTTCCAGTACATTTCTATCATAAATATTTTATCTGTAAAAATATCCCTTTTTCCGCTCCGATAACATTTATTCCGTATTCGAATGTTTTTTTTTTTTTTTTTTTTTGTTATCGAAATATTCCAATGAAACACTGATCGGGCTACCTGGCATTTTCCGGAGAATCAATAACGTAACAACAGATGTAGATTACAGTCGAAATAGTGTATCATTATCAGGCGAGTCAATTGTGTATTTAGATAGGGATAATAACACGACATTTTGTATGATAAAAAATCTATATTCTAGAGCTGTGTCTGTCCAGTGTACACATTTAGCGATTAAAATCATTTTAAAAAACAAACTTTATCGTGAAAAACAAACACACTGACGGATAGACTTAAAGACGGCGATAACCTCTTAAAGTGGCGCCTGGACCCATTTGAAGTGTTCAAACTTACACATGACAAACTGACCATCGAACAGGTTCACTTTATGACCAACAGACAGAACCAGCTACAAAGATGATTGGTCGCTTCCTATAAAACTTTTTCAAAATAACACGTGGTATAAAAATGTCATATACGATTAACTTTTGATTGCAACCAACCAGCAATATAGGCAATCTCGAGCGTACTCTACATTTATAAATAACGATGCATTATACTAGATATGCATGGTGTGCGCACATAGATATGGCTATATATATAATACTATCGGGGAAGGGGCGCCTGGCTTTTCCAGGCGTAAAATATGCTTTAATATAGTATTTCGATTTGTCCAGATTTCGTATATATTATTATAAAGTCGTGATTTCAAAAGTAAAAAAAAAGTATTTTAGTTACCATCAGCTAGAATCGAAACCGAAATTGGACCACTGAAAGTGCACCGAAGTGACACGCATATAAGCCGATTAAAAATTAAAAATAAACCAAGATCAATGTACAAAATATATAACGACTTAAAAAAAAAATTGATCCATTTATTGACCACTTGAAAACAATTATAACCGACTAAATACCCATAAAACAACGGTTCGTAAAAAATCCAATCATTTGAGACCCCTAGCTCCGCTCTGCGACTTTTAGTTTCGGAGGAAATATTTAAAATTTTGGAGACAGACAGACAGAATGACAGACAGAGCGACATACAGACAGACACATAGCAGTTTATATATTAGATAATCTTCTGCCTAAAACTCACTGTCTGCCTGTTTTTCTCCATTTGTCCAAATTTTATCTCCTCCGAAAGGAAATGTCATAGAGTAGAACGAGGCGATTTAAATGATTCCATTTTTGTGGGCCGTTTTGATGGGTCTTCAACCGGTTCAAATAGTTTGTTAGACGCCAATATTGAAAAAATATATACAACTTAGCAAGTATACTGCATCAATATCATTTACCCATAGCATCTCCTCGTGCATGCGTCGATTGACCTGGCATGTCTTGGCACATAAAAGTATATATTGTACATTTTCAGCTTTATCAGGTAGCTTTCTCTGTTGAAGATGTGCTAAGCGTAAACGGCAATTAACAGTAAAATTGAGGTTTCGATCCACAGCAGTATTTATTTATTCATTATTTTTTTTTACATTCCTGGCTTAATAATGTTATTATATACGAATTTAAAAAAAATATATGTATATTTAAAAAAAAAATCGGAACATGCTTTATAATGCACGTACCCGCCACAGAGCGATAATATCCCCCAAAATCATGTAACTTGATCAAGTAGTTTTCATATATAGAAAATCATCTTTTAAATATTTTCAACGATTTTAAGAGTAATTTCTAATTTTTCAACAATAAATTCCTATTTCAGTCACGTAAAATATTTGAATTTTGTGTAACACCAAAGAGAGGCAGCGTGAAATCGTCAGTGACCATTAACTTTTAGTTAAGACGCAGTAGTATTAGTTGGGAGAATCTCTTTGGTTGTTGAGGACATGGGGCGTCGTCCTCATATTGAGAATCGCCACCCCATGTGGGGGCGAATGTAACACCAAAGAAAGGCAGCATCAGACCATTAGGGTCGATGTGACGCTTTTATTCAACGTTAATATTTTATCCCGGGCAATATCGGGTAATCGAAAGATAGATGTTAAGATTTTATTCCGGGCAACACCGGTTAACTAAAAGATAAATGTTGATATCTTGTGCCGGACACTACCAGAGAACCTTGCTGGCTTCAATTCTGCCAAAGTAGTTTTTTTCTATTTTCTTTACAGCGAAACAGTAATAATGATCTAGTCAAAATGGACAGAATGATAATTTCAAAAACATACGTTTTGTTTTCAAGTGCAACGATGGTGACAAATTCCGGTACAGTCATATCCAGTGCAAAAAGGGAAATATTTTTTTCCTTTGATAAAACTGAGGATAAGAGAAATGAATCCAAAATATTAATTGAACCCGAGTTCAGAATGTTGAACCGAAGTCGATTTCGGTGCAACGATGGTGACAAATTCAAGGATACTGCATTTGTTGGCGTCACAAAATATATTTGTGACAAGATCAAAACAAAGATAAATAATTTCTTTGGAGTTAAAATTTCACACACGCATTTGTCGGCTTCAAAGAATGTTTTTTCGAATAAAATATTAAATGATTTGGTGTGACTCTGATAAAACCATTTGAACCCAAAATGACCTTCCTAGTGTTTTCATTCTCACGCCGAATCGCAGTTTTGAAATTTAGATCAAGAGATTTTTTTTTTGCCACCCGACAATTTTCAATAACATATTTTGTCGAGATGTTAACAGAATAATAAATGGTTCATTTCCTTTGATAATGACAAGTGTCACATCTAAGGGCAGAATTCACGAAGCATTTTTTTTGGACGCAGTTTTCTTACTTACGCGGTTATCGCGTATTACGCAGTTTCCGAATTATCCAATGAGAGAAAACTGGTTATTTTCCATCGGGCGTTTTTGATTGATCGGGGAGGAGTTTGAATTATTCTTGGATTGTGGGAGGTGGCCAATTTTTGTCATCAGTCAAATTATCCAATGAGAGAGAATCAGACGATTTTGTTATTGAGCATTCTGATTGGTCGGGAAGGAATTGGTAATTGTCGCCCCGCCCAGTGCTCTACTATATAAAGACCAAGAAAGTCAGAATTAAAACAGGTTCAGATTTAGAAGCAGAAGAGAGAGAGTCTGGGAACTCGGAGCAAAACAGAGCGAGTCCGAGAGTCCAGCCACCTCACCTCTCCTCTCTCTCCCCCATCGCCTATTGCCCGATAACTAAAAAGGGTTAAGTTAATAGACTTGTGAATTCCAGCAAGTGGAAGCCCCACTTAGAAGTTTAAATGCTTGCTTAAAAATTCATACTCCAAACTGTACATATGTTTGTATATATTGCTTTATGGTTTTCTTTTAATACATTCTACATAACCCAATCTCCGGAGTCTTTGTTATTCAAAATTCTATGATGTGCTGACGTTTTAATTATTATTTTTTTTACTTGTGAAACTGCTTCCGTCAACGAGCACCCGGTATCTCCGAAGACGAAATCTCTAGACGATCACCGAAGATCCGGCCTTGTGGACATTGCAGCAAAGATGATTCCACCAACGCACTGAAAAAGGGCTTACTGGGTGACGCGACGTACCGGAGCGGTTTCATATTTGCTTTACGTATTAACACGGGGAAAATGTTTTTATAATTTTGCATTTTGTGCGATATAAACTAAACTGACAATAAGCCACTAACCTGGATTACCAACAATGACTATTGAAGCAAATATCATTTATAAAACTCACTATGTCTGTATGTCAGTGTCTGTTTTCATTTTTTTTTTGCTTTCAAATTTTGGCTGATGGAACCAAAGTCCAAATTTTTCCTTTTTTTACCTTTAAAATTACAACCGTGTATTAGGTACAATATCATATGAATAATGGATAGATATTTAACTTTATTATAATACAAGCTGGCCGCCCGTCGTTGCCCGGTCGTAAAATACGAATAAATATTATATTTTAATTAATGGAGAATACTTATTTATTATAAACAGGGACGAAACATTAAATTCCTTTAAAAAGAATGAATAAAACACGTAAAGAAACATAGACACGTGCATGCGAGTATTATATTTTTCTTAACAGTTCACTACTTGTAAATAAAAGAAATACTCTAACTGAAATCGAAACCAAAACCCACAGACAGTGAGGCAATAAAGATAATCATTATACCAGCTTGTCATGACTTTTAAAGAGGGTTTCAAAACCAACTCATACGTAACATAATGTTGTTATGTTTCACGACCGCGCATGCGCAGTCGTAAACAAATTAAAACAGATAACATCCGGTGGCCTCCACCATATTAAATTTTAACTCCATAGCAGCCCTTCTTTCTAAATGAAAACGGATTAAATAGTAGTTTTCTACATGTTTGAACACACACACACACACACACACACACACACACACACACTCTCTCTCTCTCTGTGTCTGTCTCTCTCTCTCTCTCTGTGTCTCTCTCTCTCTATATATATATATAATATAAAGCTGAACGTCTGTGTGTTTGTGTGTGTGTGTGTCTGGTCACGAATAGGCTCCTATATGATTGACTATTATAGAAAACTGATCACATATAATGATAGAAGATGTATCGAGACACAGGAATGGGTATGTTTGATCTCGCAGATCAGTGGTTTATTAAAATTGTGGGGTCTGCGTTCGCGCCTGGTCCACAAAGTATGGAAATTAAAAATTTAAAAATGAAAAAAAACCCAAACAAACAAAAAACAAAAAAACGTTTACAAGTGTTTTTGATATAGATGTACATAATAATACTTTGATAAGTATGTTTTAACTTAAGTAGGGATGGTATAGTAAACTTGTGGGGTCTGCGTTCGCGCCTGGCCTCCATAGAAAAGAAATAGGCACAAACTTTAATAAAGACTTTTCATATCTATCTGCGTAAGTATACTTTGAAAATTATGTTTCAGTTTGAAGAAATATGGTATAATAAAATTATGGGGTGTTTGTTCGCACCTGACCTCCATAGAATGGAAACATGTCGCAAAGTTTAACAAGATTTTTTAATATAGATCCACAGAATATTGTGATAAGTGTTTCAGTGTGAACAGGTAGGTATAATAAATTATGGGGTTTATCTATTTTATTTTAACTTTCATCATATTTTTATTTGATTTTGATACCCCCAAATTCGAAGTTATCTTTTTATAACCCTTCCTTTTCATAACCTGTCATACTTTCATAAATCAGAGACCATTTTCTGTAGGCTGTTTCTGAACCCAGTCAACGAGGAGTCCTTTGGCTAGAAGATATATATATATATATATATATATATATATATATGTATATATATATGTATATATATATATATATATATATATATATATATATATATATATATATATATATATATAAAGTAAAAGATGGTCACACACTTTTCGAAGACACTTATTTTTAAAGTAAAATTTAAATGGGAATTTGAAAACTTTGAAGTGTCGAATATAATGATTAAATTAATTTTTATTTACTGATTTTTTTTGTAAGTCCGATATTTCGCAAATATATGGCCTCATCAGTGTCGAAAGTCCGGTTCGTGAATTTTTTTTTTCTTTTTCTTCATTTCGGTGTTATGACGAAAACAAGAGAATTTATGTGTTGTTCCGGTGGTTTCAAGTGTATAATGCTCCAGTTTCGAGCGGGATTTAAAATAAAAGATGGTTATACACTTTTTGAAGACACTTATTTTTAAAGTAAAATTTAAATGGGAATTTGAAAACTTTGAAGTGTCGAATATAATGATTAAATCATTTTTATTTACTGATTTTTTTGTAAGTCCGATATTTCGCTAATACATACCCTCACCAGTGTCGAAAGTCTGGTTCGTGCATATGACCATCTTATTATATTTGACACTTCAAAATTTTCAAATTCCCATTAAAATTTTATATATATATATATATATATATATATATATATATATATATGTATTGTGTGTTGATATACATATTAAACACATTTTTTCTATCTATTTAAAAAGAAAATTCAATTTTGAAATGGATCCAGCAGTTGTATTAATTTGAAAAAGATCTAGCTAATTTATACATTCTTTTAAACATTCGTTTTAATTAATTTCTTATTAGTTTTTTTAATTTTTCTATAGGATATCATCTTTAGTTTACTATTGCGTGTAATTATATTTATGTAGATATTCTACATGATTTATACTTGCGTAATATTTGCGTGCAAAGTTTATAGGAAAGAAAACCCTTACTCATGTATATATATATATATATATATATATATATATATATATATATATATATATATATATATATGAATATATATTTGTTTAATAAATTTTGCCTACCTAACTCCTCTGTTAGTTTTTAGTCTGCAGACATGAAACTTAATAATTTGGGTTTTAACCGGAGGAAATCGGTGCAAAAGTGGGGAAATAAAAAAATAGAATTTTTCAGGTCAAGGTTAGGGTTAGGTTTAGGGTTAGTGTTAGTATAACAAATATGCATGAGTAAGGTAGTAGCAATTTGTTCATGTTTTAATTTAAAACATTGCAGCAAACATGTCTTCATAGATTAACTTCAAAGGAAAAAGTAAATCGTAAGCTACACATTTTTGTTTTAAATCTAGGTGGTGGTGCACGAGTCTTTTTTTTTTTGTTTTTAACTTTTTAAATCATTTATTAGATCAAATATAATACAATAATACAAAATTTGCATCAATAATATATTTTACGACCGGGCATTGCCGGGCGGAATATATATATATATATATATATATATATATATATATATATATATATATATATATATTCCATATTAAAATATGCAAAAGTTGACAGTAATCAATAAAAAGAACTTGTTTTTCTTTCCATGTCGCTTAATTGAATATTTTTTAGAATGAAACAATACAGTTATTACCGAGACTAAGGGTATTTTTTTTTACCTAAATAGAACAGAAGAACAGATACTACTATATGAGGAGTGAAAGGGAAATGGGGACCAACTCCCCGGAGAGTAGAGGAGCTGGATAGTGGCATTGCCCCTACATTGACCAAGGTCTTATATGTGGGGTCGCTCCCACATATGGTCTTTGTTTGCAGTATCTGCCGGAACAGATACTACACTTTGAGGTATTTATTTGCTCCCCCACTGAGCAAATTAGGCACAAGGCCGATTTTTAAAGTGAGGAGTGAAGGGGATATGGGGACCAACTCCCCGGGGAGTAGGGGTGCTGGATAGTGATAATTGGTATGAAGGGTTGCCCCTTCATTGACCAAGGTCTTATATGTGGGGTCGCCCCCACATAGGGTATTTGCTTGCAGTATCTGCCGGAACAGATAGTATTTATTTGCTCGCCCACTGAGCAAATTAGGCACAAGGCCGATTTTTAATGTGAGGAGTTAAGGGGAAATGGGGGCCAGCTCCCCGGGGAGTAGGGGAGCTGGATAGTGACAATTGGTATGAAGGGTTGCCCCTACATTGACCAAGGTCTTATATGTGAGGTTGCCCACACATATGGTCTTTGCTTGCAGTATCTGCCGGAACAGATACTACACTTTGATTTTGGCCCGAAGGCCACGAAGTAGTTAAACGCCGACGAATCTCCACATTTCTCGAAGCCAGAGGTGCGGCAAAATAAAGTTATGCTGACTGTTTGGTAGTCTGCGACCGATCTCATCCATTACAGTTTGTTTAATGCAGGCGAAAACATTACGGCGGAGAAGTACCGCCAACAAATAAATGAAATGCATCAGAAGCTTTGAAAACAACAGCCAGCATTAGTTAACTGAAAATGCTTTATTTTGCCCCACAAAAATGCCCGACCGCACGTTGCTAAACCAACTCTGCCGAAGTTGAACAAATTTGACCACGAAACTCTGCTTCATCCGCCATACTCTCCAGACATCTTACCCTTGAGTGTCAATTTTAAAGCATCTCGACATTATTCTGCGTGAGAAATACTTAAAAAAAAACCGAAGCGATATAAAAAAAAACGCATTTAGCAACTTTATCACCACCAGAACGCAAGATTTTTACGTTACTAGCCTGAATACACTTGTTTTGTGTTGGCAAGAATGTGTTGATTCTGATGGTGCTTATTACGATCTTTTTGTTTTGGCCAAGATATGTTCACTGAAAGTTAAAAGTTGAAAACCGCAATGACTTTATTGTCAACTGGCCATAAAAATGGTTGCAATATATATATATATATATATATATATATATATATATATATATATATATATATATATATATATAGTCCAAAGCACGCAGCAGCCCACAAGAGCCATGCCAGTAAACGAATTGGAAGTCTAGGACTCGAGTTTCGCCCTTATTTGGGCTCATCAGTTAGATCAGTCAAGCTACGCTAAAGAGGGGTACTATTACTGTTTTAAGAATAAATAAATAAAAATATTATTTGTTTACGTCCCAAATAAAAAATGGGCAATTTCTCAAAAAAATACATCCGATCTTCAAGGTGAAGACGCTAACCTCAATATCGTTTAAGAACATCAACAGCAAAAAAAAACTACATAAATATATAAACGATAAAAACTAAACAGTAAATCGTCTATGGCGTCATAGCGTAATGGATAAGACGCTGGAATGAAATAACAGTCAAGCTACGCTGAAGAGAGGTAGGACCCCGAAACATGCATGTACGTAGATTACTGTTATATATATATATATATATATATATATATATATATATATATATATATATATATATATATATATATATATATATATTAGAATCAAATTGCTATATGTGAATGTTTTTTGCTAATATCTTTTGTTAAAGCTTATTATATTCACTGGCGAGTCATGCTTTGCGGTATTAGACATTATTTCGCGGAAGTTTCTTTTTTTATTTTTACGGTAAAAAAAAAAACAATTCTTAAAATAGAAAATAAAACTTCCGAACTGGATAACAAAACCATTTTGCATGCGAATGGATGACAATAAATTATTTCTCGCCAGTAACTTGATATCGGCACTCGTTTAGAACCGGAAGTCCGGCTCTCAGATCGCTAAAACAAACACAAACGCAACTTTCAGTACAATGTCCGTGTATAAAACTATGCGACCATTTTGTGAATAAGGCATGGAACACAAAATGGCGGTATTGGATACATAAGAGCACAAAATAAATAAAACATAACTGAGCATCTAAACAATCCAGTATTAACCGTCCTTCATGTTTTGATTATCTGATTTCTTTGTTTTGTTTCTATTTTATGAGTGCTACACTTTTGCTTGAGGTTTCGATTCTAGCTGATGGCAGCCAACTATTTTATTTTACTTTTGAAATTACGAATATATAATAAGATATACGAAATTTTGGATAAATTGAAATACCATATTTAAGCGTATTTTACGACCGGGCAACCCCCCTCCTGTAAGTAATTAATAAATAAACACATATATACACGCGTAGTAACTAAAATTCAAGCGAAGATATATATATATATATATATATATATGAACACATTTAGATAAAAACTAAGTCATTTTCTAACACAAAAAATAAGGCTCTATTCACGACACACACAAAAAAAAAACGAAAAAAAAAGGGTTCAATTTAGAGGTCATATGAACCTCTGGTGAATGAACGCGCCACCATAGGCTAAGATAAATATGTTTATAAATAATGAAGAATCTGATTTGCTTACTAGCAAACTCAGCTCCGTGTGAATATATGGAAAAACGCAGTAACATCGATCTTATGCAATGGCCTGACAAATCCTTACACGGATGAAACAGGGAAATACCGTGTAGCTTAATTGACACCTATATTTTCTAAAACTTACCACATATATATATATTCTTGTAAACTTGCATTTAAAGAAATTCAAAGTATTTCTCCTGTGCTGGATAGAACTTGAGGTTCCAACTTCAACTCGACAGCTTAATAAACAGCTGAGGTAAAAGCCTTTATTTCTTCTGATCAAGAAAGCAATCCACTTGGCGGCAGTTCTTATAATCTTAACTTCTCAAATTTACTCTCTGAAAAGCTTTCACTTTCTCTTAAATCCACGTCTTGTTGCACTTAATATATCGAGGCATAATCAGTCGGCGTCGTCTGGTGGAATTCTACTTGATTCAGTAAGTAAGCGACCTGATTGGTCTCATACGCACGGGAACCCATATATAGAGCTGCAATTTTGTTACTAATTTAACGTGGACGCATCTCCAACCGCCACAGTTTTGTTGTGGCCCAAATTACCTTTGCAAAACCTCACATCGGTCTAATATCCTTCAGATCGTAACCGTACCAGTGAGAATTAACTTTGACCTTTTATTGGTTAACATCTGCAAAGTTCGACAATCCTAACTTTAAATAATGCCTCATTAGAGCATATAATCCGAACAACATCTACCTTCGTCTAAAAATACATGTTATTGTTTTTTTTTTTCTTCGGTGCCGATTCTCAAAAGCGTACTAGTGATTAATGAACAAAAAATATTCACAGGATTTCGTCATTCTGTTGTAATATAGTGTGATGGTCTGGGTGTAAAAGTTCATTTTTATATACAGCTATGACACGTTGGTTTCTTTCTTAGTCGAGTATCTGGTGTTTCAGTGGTACATGCTGTTAGCGTGTTAGTAAATTCATAAGAAAGTTTATCCTTCCTTTAGGAAGTATTATTTTTTCATCGGTATACCCAATAAAAAAGGCGCTACCAGATCAGGTTGTCTGAAGACTCTGGCCCCCTGATCTAAAATGCACCAAACATTGATGTTATTGTTTACATACATAAATATTTAAAAAATATAAAGATAAAATATTCATGAAAATGGCCGAATTCTGAAATGTGTTCGTTATGGCCCGGAAAAGTAAATACAAAAGACGCGAACACGGATGTAGTTCAGAAAAGGTAGTTTTATTGACAATACAAAATATATAGAGAATGAGAGTTTTATTACGTAATGTCAGTATAGCATACCATGAGTAAAACTATATAATTATACCGTGAGGATAGTTCATATATTGTGTATGAATAAGTACTAACAACACTCCTCTCTCAACTTTTTTGCTACCGTAAAAAGCTGTAAATAACGTTTCCGTTTTGGGTCGATAATTAGTGGGTCGGTGAGTTTTCTCTTTCTGCCCAAAAGTCGCTGTTCTAATGTTGGTTGGAGTAAGTCGAAATCAAGTCTCGAAAATGGCGACGATCGGCTCTTCTTTTACGAGTAATATGTCGCTAGTGTTATCAATGCGATGTTGCTTTTAACTGGTTTTGATGGCGTCTATGAATATGTCTTGCACCTTGTATGATATACACCATATCGCCAATCCTCTTGTTAATCGTACCTAAACTCATAAACTAATTAGTTTTTAAAATTTTTGAAAAAAAAAACATTCTCCCCAGGGTTAAAATATATTTGGAGTACGCACGTAGTCTTACATAATTTTGATTATTTCGGAAGACTTTTATCTTACCTTAAGCGCAAACATGGTTTAAGCAGATGAAATTACCTTCGAAGTGTTAAGATTCAATGTAATTCTATACACTAACAAGAATTGCTGTAAAGCTTTGTCCATTGGTGTACGCTGTGTATTTTTAACGCTCTTTTAAGAATGTTTACAAATCTCTCGATTTGTCCATTAGATCCGGCGTGATATGGAGGAGTCGTGATATGTTTAATTAAAAAAATACAACCAAGGTTATTGAACTCTGTAGACAGGAAATTTGCTAATTTTGTATTCATAAGATAGTCTACCACACTGAAACGAGTGCATAACTCATGTCAAAAATTAATTTTTGCCTCTGTAGTATTGCTTCTACACGTTTGTACCTCAAGTCAGTTGATGAATATCAACTACGATTAATAAGTAATGGTATTCGAGAGTCGATTCTTGAACACACCTGGTCAGTTTTGGTTTTAATACGGTAGGTGGTGCTTTTGCTTCTAGAGCGTAACTTTTGCAAGAGTCAATAATATTTGTGATATCTTTACCCATGTTCGGCCAGTCCACATGGATTCTCATTAATCTTTTCATTCGTTTTTCATCTTTATACTTTACTTTTATGACACGTCCGATTCTTTTAGGTTTTTAGAATCGTTCTTCACGCTTACACCCCTTTGAAAATTCTCTGTAATTTACTGTACAGTGTGATTGGATTCGTTTTCACGTTTAACTAGTACTCTTCGACTGATTTCGGTATTATTTGCAGATACTAGTCTCAGAGCAAAAATTAGGCATTTAAAATTATCTGCCCACATTACGCTACCATAAAGTCGTTACAGTACTTGTTTACAACTGATGCGAACGTTAAATAATTGTTGTCGTCTCGATTAAATTAAATCATTTCATCTATTTGTTGAACAGTGAGGTATTGAGCTGAAAATTTCTGACTGTAATTTTAGGGTTTCCGTGAACTCCAAATCCGTATTTATTTTTTACAATCTGCTGTGTTCAATAGTTTTTTTTTACTTTCGTAACATTGTTCGCATCCGACCTGTGGCAATTAACGTTGAAAAGTCCTTCATACCTTCTAAATGAAGCGTCAATAGTTTAATATAGTCTTTTGCGAAAACGCCGTGTTCCTTGCCTAAGTGTTTTACTGTAGTTATTCTTCCATTTTTTTGTTATTTTCTTGTTGGCGCTGTTCCATTTTTTCTTATTCAATTGACCTTTCTTCAGTTTTCTGTTTTTGTTGTTGTTGGATTGTTTGTTTTGTACTTGTTGTTGGAACAACCTTTCCTTTATTTTCTGATGGCGGTCTATCTTGAGTTTAATCATTTTCCATTTTTTAAAAGATTTTTGTAGGAACGAAATTTACTTACTCGAAAACAAAATCTTTTTTCTTTATTTTTTTTTAAACACTGGTGAGATTTTACTAATAAAAGTTTAATACTGCACGTTGACCAACGATTATGTTCTTTTTCTCTGAGAGGGCGGAGAAAAATATTTTATTAAAAAAAAACCTTTTTACTTTTATGGGAGATGTTTTTCAAGTGTAGTTTTGATGACTTTTTATTTATTTCAGACAAAAACGTTTCTTTAAGTTTAGAAAAAAATATTTGTATTTACAACAAGACAGAATACATAGAGAAAGAGAGTTGTAATACTTAATGCCAATCTTTAGAGTAGTACCTCTCGGTATATTTTTTACCTTAATGAGATATTATATAATATGTGTACGTGAGTCTTCTACGACAATCTTGATATGCCGTAAAACGAAGCAACCAATTTAAAAACTATGAATAAATATTTGAAGATTCAAAGAATATGAAACTTTAAAACTTTTACTAAACTAAATTAAATAACATGAAAAGCCTTGATATGTCGTAAAACGAAACCAAATCACCGTACGGTAACCCCTTAAAGGCATAGCCAGAGTTTATTATTAATGAATAAAAAATTCTTATGAATTCCTTTTTCAAGCTCTTAACTCCATATTAACATTTATATTTTTGTTTTTTAAATTTCCATAATTTTCAAATCTAACTTTAAAATTACATTTTCAGAATATCAATAAAAATAAGGGAGATAACGAATGTGTACTAAATAAAAGCTTGTAATTTTATTCTCTAGTGAGTACACTGAGAAATTTCCTTTTTCAATAATGTACTGTGGTGTTACCTAATACGGTTATCTGTAGATATTGGCTACCTGACCTAAAATGCACAAAACATATATGCTTTTTTCCCTTTCACTTTAAAAAACTCAATCATGTTCAGCAAAAAAAAACAAAAAAAACAAGAACAAAGATTTTTCTCTAGAAAACAACAAACCAAGCCAAACATAATAACTAAATATCTGAAGATATAAAGATCTGGAGATTAAAAAACTGATATCATCATGATTGAATTCGGAATTAAATAACCTCAAATAGGGTTGACATGCCGTAGATCGAAACAACCAAGTAAAATATGAATACGTATTTGAAAATATAAATAACTGAAAGTAGAAACACTTTTATTTTTACAAAATTATTGGATTCGGCATTAAGTAACCTCAAAAACGTTTGATATGCCGTAAAATGAAACGACCGAATCAAACGTGATGAATAAAGACTTAAATATATACAGAACTTAAAGATTATTTTTTTATCACTAAAATGGCTGAATTCGGTATTAAATAACCTTAAATAAAACCAAACACCATAGATAAATAATTGAAAACATAAAGAACTTGTGTCGAATTTTCTGAGATTGATTGGCCTCAAAACAGTCATATATGACATAGTGAGATAGAGAGATATTGTTCTTATAACGCCACCCGTTATAAACGTATAAATCGTATGTATGTTGTTTAGTCAGGGGATATGATACCGACGTATAATCTGAGTCATGTCGTACCAGAGAGTTATCACACGGCTATATATTAGTTCATATTTACATGAGGTATCATTTTTTATAAGAAGAATAATATATGCTTTATACATTCTTTCTTTAAGTGTTCTTGTATCGTCACTGTTGAGCTCCGTGATGAAACATGAAATGAACAACAATAACCAACTGAGACCTATGTTCTTCCTTCTTTTGTGAAACCACAGAACAACAGTTTATATTTTTAAAATATAAATTTATTTCAGTTGTCTCAGATGGTCTTCACTAGAGTCTGCATTTCGTCTACGTGTTTATTCTTCACAGCCTCGCTTCCTGGCTTGAAGTACGTCTATTCACTCTCGTGACTAAACTTCAACTCTCAACTCTAAACTTCCCGACCTCTTGACCTCAGTTCCGTTACGTCATCATTAAAAAAGCACAGGTATCCCTAACGTGTGACCTTTCCACGTCTGCCTGGTCAAGGTAATTTTGTTTATATTTAACCTAGCTAATTTATGTAAATATCTTCAGCTAAAACTATTGCTACACTTTATTCTATAAACAATAAATAACTCCCAATATAAACTATTTTAAGAATATCATTGAATAGATATAAAAATAGATAATTAGATAGATAGTATGATAGATAATAACTAATTAACTTTTAACAATGTTAATTATCCAACACTTGAAAACTAAAAACTTTTACCAAAATGACTGGATTCAGCATTAAATAACCCGAGAAGATTTGATATGCCGTAAAAGAAAATAGTAAAACCAAATATAAACAAATATAAAGTAACTTCTGGATAATTTTGGTCCGTAATTAGAAACGCTATCTTTTAAACATTTTTTTTCACACATTCAAATTAATCAGTGCATTTTTTTTGTCTTTAGTTGTTGCAAATTAGAGTCAATATTAAAAAAAAATGCGAATAAAATTATTGAGTCTTTTTCATCCGTTTGCTATTTCCCCAGACAGAAAGCTCATTATATATTTCATATAGATGTCTGCGAAAAGTTAAAAATATCCTCAAAGGTTATTTTATTCTATTTTCAAAGAAATATTTTTTTAATGAGAAATCACGGAAACACTCAATTATGTATGTATTTTCGATACGACCACACGCGTCTATGTGAGATATAGTCTGTCGGCCTGTTTCGTCCGTCTGTAACGCTTCAATATGAAATAGCATTTATCTACGGCTCGCCATGTTCAGTTGGAAACAGAATAGCTTGGCCTTTGGGACGGGATCAAGGTGTAGTATCTGTTCTTCTGCACTTCAGTTTCTTGTTCTCTCTCGGTGGGGGGGTCCTTCATGACTGAGACAATTTTTATTTTTGTTCCTTTTCTCCACGTTAAAAAACGACCCTGGTGTTTAACTCTGTCCCGTGGGGAGGCAGTGTAAATAGGAACAACATTTCTCTACGGTTTGGAATTGTTTTGTTTGAAACAGCCTGGTAGTTAACTAGGCATAAGTTTGAAACAGCCTGGTAGTTAACTAGGCATAAGTTTGAAACAGCCTGGTAGTTAACTAGGCATAAGTTTGAAACAGCCTGGTAGTTAACTAGGCATAAGTTTGAAACAGCCTGGTAGTTAACTAGGCATAAGTTTGAAACAGCCTGGTAGTTAACTAGGCATAAGTTTGAAACAGCCTGGTAGTTAACTAGGCATAAGTTTGAAACAGCTTGGTAGTTAACTAGGCATAAGTTTGAAACAGCTTGGTAGTTAACTAGGCATAAGTTTGAAACAGCCTGGTAGTTAACTAGGCATAAGTTTGAAACAGCTTGGTAGTTAACTAGGCATAAGTTTGAAACAGCCTGGTAGTTAACTAGGCATAAGTTGCAAATATGACTTTTATCAATCCATTATGCTTTAATTTGAAATAGAATTTTTATCGATCTGTAATGCCCAGTGTGAAATAGTACTTTCGTCTTATTTGGTATCTTGGGACTACTGTTCTCATCTTGAGTATAATTTTCACAACGTTTCAGTCGATGTAACCTCCAACCTTCTTACAAGGTGTACCTTGTCGAACTATAGATAATAGATAATATGTACAGCAATAAGTAAACGTTAGATAATATATTCAGTAATAAGTAAACATTAGATTATATATTCAGTATTAAGTAAACATTAGATAATATATTCAGTAATAAGTAAACATTAGATAATATATTCAGTAATAAGTAAACATTAGATAATATATTCAATAATAAGTAAACATTAGATAATATATTTAGTAATAAGTAAACATTAGATAATATATTCAGTAATAAGTAAACATTAGATAATATATTCAATAATAAGTAAACATTAGATAATATATTCAGTAATAAGTAAACATTAGATAATATATTCAGTAATAAGTAAACATTAGATAATATATTCAATAATAAGTAAACATTAGATAATATATTCAGTAATAAATACACATTAGATAATATATTCAGTAATAAGTAAACATTAGATAATATATTCAGTAATAAGTAAACATTAGATAATATATTCAGTAATAAGTAAACATTCGATAATATATTCAGTAATAAGTAAACATTAGATAATATATTCAATAATAAATACACATTAGATAATATATTCAATAATAAGTAAACATTAGATAATATATTCAGTAATAAATACACATTAGATAATATATTCAGTAATAAGTAAACATTAGATAATATATTCAGCAATAAGTAAACGTTAGATAATATATTCAGTAATAAGTAAACATTAGATAATATATTCAGTAATAAATAAACATTAGATACAATATTCAGTAATAAGTAAACATTAGATAATATATTCAGTAATAAGTAAACATTAGATAATATATTCAGTAATAAGTAAACATTAGATAATATATTCAGTAATAAGTAAACATTAGATAATATATTCAGTAATAAATAAACATTAGATAATATATTCAGCAATAAGTAAACATTAGATAATATATTCAGTAATAAGTAAACATAAGATAATATATTCAGTAATAAGTAAACATTATATAATATATTCAATAATAAATAAACATTAGATAATATATTCAGTAATAAGTAAACATTAGATAATATATTCAGTAATAAGTAAACATTAGATAATATATTCAGTAATAAATAAACATTAGATAATATATTCAGCAATAAGTAAACATTAGATAATATATTCAGTAATAAGTAAACATTATATAATATATTCAGTAATAATAAACATTATATAATATATTCAATAATAAATAAACATTAGATAATATATTCAGTAATAAGTAAACATTAGATAATATATTCAGTAATAAGTAAACATTAGATAATATATTCAATAATAAGTAAACATTAGATAATATATTCAGTAATAAATAAACATTAGATAATATATTCAGTAATAAGTAAACATTAGATAATATATTCAATAATAAGTAAACATTAGATAATATATTTAGTAATAAGTAAACATTAGATAATATATTCAATAATAAGTAAACATTAGATAATATATTCAGTAATAAGTAAACATTAGATAATATATTCAGCAATAAGTAAACATTAGATAATATATTCAGCAATAAGTAAACATTAGATAATATATTCAGTAATAAGTAAACATTAGATAATATATTCAGCAATAAGTAAACATTAGATAATATATTCAGTAATAAGTAAACATTAGATAATATATTCAGTAATAAGTAAACATTAGATTATATATTCAGTAATAAGTAAACATTAGATAATATATTCAGTAATAAGTAAACATTAGATAATATATTCAGTAATAAGTAAACATTAGATAATATATTCAATAATAAGTAAACATTAGATAATACATTCAATAATAAGTAAATATTAGATAATATATTCAGTAATAAGTAAACATTAGATAATATATTCAGCAATAAGTAAACGTTAGATAATATATTTAGTAATAAGTAAACATTAGATAATATATTCAGTAATAAGTAAACATTAGATTATATATTCAGTAATAAGTAAACATTAGATAATATATTCAGTAATAAATACACATTAGATAACATATTCAGTAATAAGTAAACATTAGATAATATATTCAGTAATAAGTAAACATTAGATAATATATTCAGTAATAAGTAAACATTAGATAATATATTCAGTAATAAGTAAACATTAGATAATATATTCAGCAATAAGTAAACGTTAGATAATATATTCAGTAATAAGTAAACATTAGATAATATATTCAGTAATAAATAAACATTAGATACTATATTCAGTAATAAGTAAACATTAGATAATATATTCAGTAATAAGTAAACATTAGATAATATATTCAGTAATAAGTAAACATTAGATAATATATTCAGTAATAAGTAAACATTAGATAATATATTCAGTAATAAATAAACATTAGATAATATATTCAGCAATAAGTAAACGTTAGATAATATATTCAGTAATAAGTAAACATTAGATAATATATTCAGTAATAAGTAAACATTAGATAATATATTCAGTAATAAGTAAACATTAGATAATATATTCAGTAATAAGTAAACATTAGATAATATATTCAGCAATAAGTAAACATTAGATAATATATTCAGTAATAAGTAAACATTAGATAATATATTCAGTAATAAGTAAACATAAGATAATATATTCAATAATAAGTAAACATTAGATAATATATTCAGTAATAAGTAAACATTAGATAATATATTCAATAATAAGTAAACATTAGATAATATATTTAGTAATAAGTAAACATTAGATAATATATTCAGTAATAAGTAAACATTAGATAATATATTCAGTAATAAGTAAACATAAGATAATATATTCAGTAATAAGTAAACATTATATAATATATTCAGTAATAAGTAAACATTATATAATATATTCAATAATAAGTAAACATTAGATAATATATTTAGTAATAAGTAAACATTAGATAATATATTCAATAATAAGTAAACAATAGATAATATATTCAATAATAAGTAAACATTAGATAATATATTTAGTAATAAGTAAACATTAGATAATATATTCAGTAATAAGTAAACATTAGATAATATATTTAGTAATAAGTAAACATTAGATAATATATTCAGTAATAAGTAAACATTAGATAATATATTCAGTAATAAGTAAACATTAGATAATATATTCAATAATAAGTAAACATTAGATAATATATTCAGTAATAAGTAAACATTAGATAATATATTCAGTAATAAGTAAACATTAGATAATATATTCAGTAATAAGTAAACATTAGATAATATATTCAGTAATAAGTAAACATTAGATAATATATTCAGTAATAAGATTTAAAATAAAATTATTTAGTGCGCTATCATGCTTGGGTTGCTCATAATATTTTCAATGGCTGTCATGCTAAGATTTAAAATACATTTTTTTAATGTGCTATGATGCTTAGGTTGCTAATAATATTTTCAATAGCTGTCATGCTAAGATTTAACAGACATTGTTTTAGTGTGCTACCATGCTTAGGTTGCTAATAATATTTTCAATGGCTGTCATGCTAAGATTTAAAATAATTTTTTTAGTGTGCTATCATGTTAGGTTGCTAATAATATTTTCAATGGCTGTCATGCTAAGATTAAAAATAATTTTTTTAATGTGCTACCATGCTTAGGTTGCTAATAATATTTTCAATGGCTCTCATGCTAAGATTTAAAATATTTTTTTTTAGTGTGCTACCATGCTTAGGTTGCTAATAATATTTTCAATGGCTGTCATGCTAAGATTTAAAATAATTTTTTTAGTGTGCTACCATGCTTAGGTGCTAATAATATTTTCAATGGCTGTCATGTTAAGATTAAAAACAAATTTCGTTAATGTGTCATGCTTAAGCTGCTAATAATATTTTCAACAGCATGTCACGCTAAAATTTCAAGTTACATTTCCATCAACCTGTCATGCTTTAGTGTCAAATGGTATTTTCTAACAAACAATTATGCAAAAAATTTGCTATAAAATTTTTGTCAACCTATCAAACTGAGATTGCATATATTTTCAACGGCTTGTCATGCTAAAATTTTAAATGGCATTTTCGACGGATTATCCTGGTTAGGTTTAAAATTGAATTTTTAACGGTCTGCCATGCTAAAATTTGTGAATAACATTTTTGCCGGCTTGTCAGTCAAAGGTTGTAACTCAAATTTTTGTCAGCCTGTTATCATTAATGTTGAAATAATAATTTTGTTTGTCCGTCACGCTTAAGTGCGAAAATAAAAATTTCGTCAACATCTCGTACTAAAGTTTACTTAGTATTAGGTTGGTGCAAAAATAATGTCGTTTTTTAACATTCAATTATATATATATATATATATATATATATATAAAAACCCATTATTTTTGCACCAACCTAATTTTTTTTTTCGAAATAAAATTGTTCTTGTTTTTTATTTTTCTTTCCGGATATTTAATCTCGCAAAAAACATATCTTTATTACCAAATAATGATTTCAAACAATAGTTTTATAGAAACAACTATTTTGAATGCTAGACTCTCATAAATACGAATAACACAAATAACTCCTTAAGACTGCCCATTAATTGGCCAGTTTTTATATTTTCAAACTCTATCTCTTCCGAAACTAAAAGTCGCAGAGCGGCGCTAGGGGCCTCATATGATTGGATTTTTACGGGCCGTTTTTTATGGATCTTTATCCGCTTAAAATTGTTTTAAAGAGATCAGTTTATATGCATATCGCATTGGAACAGTGGTAACGTCACCAGCTTTGAACATATTGGTTTCGGTTCTAGCCGATGGCACTTTAATACTTTTCTTTTTCTTTTGAAATCACAACTTTATAATGATATATACGAAATCTGGACAATTAAAATATCATATTTAAGCGTATTTTACGTCCGAACAAAGCCGGGCGCCCCCCACTAGTATAATGTAAAGAAGCATCCTGCTGCACAACTCCCACTTAGGATGCATATTCTCAATTTAGTACCGAATCACAGTAACCTCTTACGTCTAAGTAGAATATTTGTGTGCGACGAATAAAAATCTATGGTAACCGAATCCTCGACAAAAAGGTCAGGAAACTCAGTACTATGCACCCAAAGGATAATACTGACCGACTCTATGGGAAAAGGAAAGACAGAGGAGGAGGGCTGGTTTGTATAAAAAACCTTGCAAATAACACACACACACAAAAGAATAAGAAAAATACATAATGCAGAACACCTAAAGAATAATTACCACATCAAGAGATACGGAATAACCATACAAGCTAGAAAAAGACGAGACGACGTATCAGACGAGGAAACAAAAATGCAAACACGGTTCATAAGGATTTCCAATATGAGACGAACGGAAACACTTGGAAATGGTCACAAAAAGTAAACCTAAACAGGAAAACTGAATCTCTAATAACAGTTGCACAAGATAACGCGATTAGGACCAACCACATCAAAGCAAGGATAGATAAGACATAAGAAAATAGCAAATGCGGACACTGTGGACAAAGAGACGAAACAATAAACCACATAATAAGTGAATGCAGCAAACTAGTCCAAAAAGAATATAAAAATAGACACGATCAAGTGTGGCAATTATACAAACGATTGCATCTTGAACACCCAGACAAAAGATGCAAGCACAAACTGGCAATAAAGTCACAAAATCTTATGGGACATTGGTATACAAACGGATTAACCCATCCAAGCCAGAAGACCGGATGTCATAATAGTTAAGAAAGAAAAATTCTTGTCAAATTGTAGATTTTGTCGTTCTAACAAGCCACAGAGTGAAGATCAAGGAGACGGGAAATCAGAGCAAATACACAGAAATGGCCAAAGAGCTCAAAAGGGATCTGGAAAATGAAGAAAGTACAGATAACACCATTAATAGTAGGAGCGCCAGGAACAATACCGAAAAACTTTGAAAAAAGAATGAGAGAGATTGGAATCAGAGGAATGCATGAAAAGATACAACGGATAACAATAATGAAAACTGCAGGAATATAAAAGAAAATCTTTGAATGGAGGGACTAACACACATGAACTAGAGACAAGAAGTGAACATACAGAAACGGTTACAAAGATAAAACACAAGAGAACATCACATGGAATCATGAAAACTGAAACGATATAATTGTAAGCGTTTTTGTGTGGTTGTATATCACCATAAACTGGCCCCACACCAAATAAGTGAGGAGGGTCAAGGAGGATAGAAAGACCGAGGAGAAAAAGGCTTTAGCAACACCTCCGCTGGATGAGTGCAAAGAGGGCTGGGACCTTGGGGAGGTTTATTGCCACTCAAACTCCAGGGAAGACCCATGGTTACTGCTAACGAGAAACCAATAGTGAGCAGCTGTGCGATAACGCAACTTCTTTTGCAAAGGTTATCGAAAAGAACGTAGAGTACTGGAAATCTGCGGAGACTTGCTGTCACTCAAACCCCAGAGAACACCACTAGCTTGTGTGACTATTACTGGTGAGTTAATAATAAGAAGAATGATGAATGTTTGTGCGGAACAGTATTAGCGTTTAATGTTTAATTTTGCAACATAATTACATTTTCTGCAAAATGGCGAATTTGTAAGCATCTCATACAGAACAATATGGTCTTGTGGTGACCCGTGGGAACATTAGATGGCACCAATTTCAAAACCAAAAATAATAGAATCACGTTTTACAAATGAACGTACGTAGCTGTAAAATACGAAACAACATGCACGAAACTTGCTTTTCTTGAAAAAAAATATTTTCATGAATATCTTGTAAATTCGATGAGACGCATATAATTATAACAATCGGCAGAAGACGCCATTTTGTAGTAAGATTTACATCCTGGTCATTGAAATAATTTTAAACTCGTATACATTTATTTTGTCTCTTGATATCCATATTAAAACCCTTTTTTATTTATTTAAAAAGAAATTACAACTTTCTTATATATGGGCCATGGAATTGCATTCACTAGCAAAATATCTGGCTAATTTGCGTATTATTTTAAACATTCATTTTAATTAATTCCCTATTAGTTTTTTCAGTTTACTTATGAGATGATCATCTTTAGTTAACTATTACGTGTAATTATATTCATGTAGATATTCTACATGATTTATCCTTGCATAATATTAGCGTAAAATGTTTACAGGAAACACAAAACTGTTTCCATATATTTTTATGCATACGTATATGTTTAGTTTAAAAATTTGTACCTATCAAACTCATCTATAATTTTGGACTACAGATATGAAACTTCATATATAAGGTATTTGAACCCATGCAAAACTTTATATTTGTATATTGCCAGGGAAAACACGACACAAAAGTGTGAAAATAAAATAAAAAAGGAAATTTGTCAGGTGAGGGTCGAACGCCGACATTACGAATATGCATGAGTAACGTAGTAGCTATTGGTTCATGATTTAATTTTTAGCCTTGAATTAAATATATGTGCTTAGCTTAATTATTAACGGCAGAGAAAAAATAAATCGAAAGCTAAACTTTTTAGTTTCTATTCTTTTTTTATTTTATTTTACTTTTGTTAGTTTGAAGAGATCAAGGGGCTCCTTCCTGGGGCTAACACTTGATTCTATTATAGTTTAAATTTATATCCGAGGGCTCTTTTAAGAATTGACACTGTTCCCTTTATGTATGCTATCTGTATTTACTTACAGCTTGATTTTCCAGGGATTGCTTCTAAGTATTTTTGAAGGTTCTTTTTTATTAGGCCAGTTGCTCCAGTCACAACTGGTATGATGTTTGTTTCTTTCAGAGACCATGTGGGGTTTAGATCATTTTTAAGGTCCTGATGTTTTGTTATCTATGGTCCTGATATTTTGTTATCTGTGTCCTAATATTTTGTTATCTAGGTCCTGATATTTTGTTATCTGTGTCCTAATATTTTGTTATCTATGGTCCTGATATTTTGTTATCTGTGTCCTAATATTTTGTTATCTATGGTCCTGATATTTTGTTATCTATGGTCCTGATATTTTGTTATCTATTATTATTATTAGGCCAGTTGCTCCTGTCAAAACTGGTATGATGTTTGTTTCTCTCAGAGACCATGTTGTTTTTAGATCATTTTTAAGGTCCTGATATTTTCTTATCTCAGTGTTGGTGCAGGAGTGATTTTTTAAAACACTTTTAAATCATAACTATATATTGGGTTCAGTAATCAATTTTTCCATCAGGTAATCAATAGCTGTTGTTAGCGAAACAATTTTTATCTTAAAACATATTTAAAGTAATATGTGTTAACAAAAATCAACCAACAATGCCATAAAAATCGATTTTGTCATAAGATCTGATTTTTTCATTGAACAGTACAAAAATACTGTAAATCAGTTGTAAAAATCAAGACAACATTCCAAAAGCAAAAGATTGTTGTCCAATGTCATCCATTAAAATAAATTATTATTATTAATGAGTAGACCTTTGTAATCACATTTATAATGTCACACTAAAAATACTGGTTCCTAAACGGATAAAATTAATTTAAGAACTAAACACCTTTGCAATAATTTATTTCTCTTTACAAAGATTAAAATGAAAATATAATTCTACTAAACTTTATGTCCAGGATCCGTGTCCAAACTTTGATAAAAAATATATATTACATTATGAACATATTACATAAAATTAACGGTTTCAGCTAACGCGGCTTCGAAATTCAGGGAATCCTGTTTAATTGATTTTTAATGACTATGGATCAAATTTAATGCAAATTTTAAATATTTTAGCTTAGGCTTTAGTTACTTATGCAGAATACTAACCATTCTTTTCTTTAAATAAAATGTTCAAGTTAATGTTAATTTTTGTGGTATCTTTTCTTATATTCGTGATCTCCCGGAAAACGCCGGGTACCTAAATATGGGTGATTGTGAATGTTTGTAAATAGAAATATGTTTGCGTGGCAAAAAATGTTATCAAAATGACGTATGTATTTTACAGAGATAAAATATTTATGTTAACAATTAAGATGAACACTTTGAAATTTTTAGCATAAACAAAAGTTAGGATAATAGATAAAAACAATGATTTGGTGGTGACGATCAGAGAGGGAAGATGGTATGTGGGTATATATATATATATATATATATATATATATATATATATAGCGAATAATCAGTTAGAGAAGTTGAGTTCGACAGACGGGAAGGAGTTAGCTAAGAACCGGGTTAAATAGCGGACGCTAATTATGGTCTCTGTACGCCGTGGAGGCAATCGGACGCAGGAAATAGCGAAAATGTAGAAATAAGGAACTGCGTGCAACTCTAAGATGGGGGTTGTCAAGAAATAAAGTTGCATTAAAAGATAATTCGAGTGCCTATCGTTGTTCCTTAAGATGAATGTTTATTACAGCTTTTACAGACTTGTCAATCAAAATCAGGCGATGGACGTAGGTATGTTTCCCTTTTGGCCTGATGTAACCCCAAAGAAACTATCATTCGTTATTTTGTTAAAGACCAGTGTAAAATTATTATATACCGCGTTAATGAACTGTAGTTAAATCTGTTATATATCCCTGAACCCTTATATATACCCATACATCACAGACAACACAACGCTACTAGACAATCGCATGTATATATAACTCTATTATATATACAGCACAGCTAGACATGCATATAAATATATACCCGTCAAATAGATACCGGTGTATTACAAATACACCCATTCGCTATATAGCATTTTGTTTATTAAATAGTTTCGTAAAAGTACACAATAGTTTAAAAACTCTGTTTCCCAGATTAAGAATTGATTTCTAAATAATAACCTTATTTCAGCAATTTGCTTTCTGCAAAGCAATCGAATTTTTAAAATAGGTGTTTTTAACCATATTATGTATTGAAACTAATTAAAAACCACAAAGAAATGAAATATAGGAATTAATTATTAAATAATGTTTAACTTTTATTATTACATTTTCAGAAAATATGGTAAGATATAAAGTATACTGAAAGGGTCGTTCCCTCCCTCTATCACTTTTCCATGAATCAAACTAATTATAGCTCGCATTACATACCCTTACGCATAGCGGCTGTGTTACAAAGTTTATAATGATTGCTTAAGGAACTGCTGAGTAAATAATATGCAAAGAAATATACAAACATATACACAAACATAACTTAATATATAACGGAATGAAACAAATGATTATCTCAGATTATGTTCCATGCTATTAATCAACCTGAGTGTTGATTTCATATTCCAATTCTAATTAAAATTAGAAATCCCCATTAAGTAAAAGGTGCTTGAGGTAAGATGTAATGATTATTACAACCTCTCCTATATGTCCACCCGTGCGACGTTCTATCACGTGGATTTCAGCGGAAGTAGTTGGATGTTGGAATGATTACAAAAAAACGAAGAATACCCCTGAAACATACATTCGGTTTTTGATAATTTCAAAAATCTTTGTTTTAAAAGATCCATACACTTAATGCCATTAAATTGTAATTAATGGAGTGGGTTTTAATTAATCACACACACAAACACACGTATATATATATATATATATATATATATATATATATATATATATATATATATATATATAGTATGTTTCATTTACAAACAACTGTGTCGCACCTTTTTCGGTCTGATGAGTAAGGTATCTATAAATTAAGATTCCGCTGAAACAGGTATGCACATATGTAACCAAAAATGTTTGTATAATGAACAGATTATATACCTGACCTGTTCTCCATTGAGCATACTTTAATAAACACAGAGGTTTCGGTAGATCTTGGTCTGGGAAACCAAACTATATCATCATTATATATATATATATATATATATATATATATATATACACACATAATATATATATACATATATAGACACACATAATATATATATATATATATATATATATATATATATATATAATAGAAAGAAAATTAAAACTGTAAGGTGAACTTTACAATCCAAATTTATTGTTCGACTGAATACTCTAAAAACAATTTGCAAAGTCCTTATTCCGCGGAGTTTCAAAGAATGCTATTCTTTTTATTCTTCTCATCAGAAGACATACACAAATCAGCAAATTATATTTGTAGCAATGCTAGAATTTCTAGTTAAGGCATTAAGGTTAGCCGCAATTTATTGTAGTTATAAATCCCCCCCCCCAAAGAAGTGGAAAAATGTTGGATATATATATATATATATATATATATATATCCAACATGGTCCACTTATATATATATATATATATATATATATATATATATATATATATATATAGCTATATATACTATATATATGCATATATATATCCACTTATATATATCCACTTATATATATATATATATATATATATATATATATATATATAAATTTCATAAGTTGGAAAGCTACAATAAACATCCATATGAAAGCTTTGACCTTAATTGCTGATTTCAAAAGGCGAAGAATTAAAAGATACATCTGCCTATACTTTTAATGCTACCTTTACTTATGGTGTCTTTTACATATATTAAAAACCCTTCCCAATACTTTGCTGATAAGGAAACTTTGTTTGTTAAAAATACTATATGTAAAAATTATTGTCCGTGGCTTAATGTCTACCACAATAAAAACATTGTTTTCCGAAACGATCGTACAAATTATTGATGTTGTTGGTGCTCCTTCTTGTGAAACGGATTTTTAATTTAATTCTAATTTGAATTTTAAATTATCAATCACATTACTGAATATTATATATATATATATATATATATATATATATATATATATATATATATATATATATATATATATAAACTGTACATAACATTTCAGCTTGCATGAAAATCCTCTCAAGCTGACCCGAAATGCGAAAATAGTTCTTTAGAGAGAATGGAGTCAAAAATACGTCCAGCGTGACGATGCATATAATACGATTGGAAAGTCTTCAAAACAGTTGAAATAATGAAAATTGTTTTTTTTTTCCGGACAGTGCAGTAGCCCAAAGAGAAGTCAATCTCCAGTCACACCAGTATGAGAACCTTCATCATCTGTTTAATTAGAAAAAGTGATTTCAGATTAATTTTTAAAGACATTAAGATCAGGCTAAGCGGGGGCAAATCAGTCCGTGAAAGCTCGTATTACTCTGGCCGGAAATTGTCTAAACAGAACGAAACAGATCTTTCTATAAAGTGTTAAATTCGATGTAATTATTAAAAAAGGTGGACCTGTTGGAAATCCATTTTCATGTAATTCTATGTCCAAGCCATTCATTTTTCCCTATGTTGTTTGCTCAATGGAGGCCTTGGAAGAGGTTTGATTTTTCCTGCAATCTCATTCAACTCATTGTATCGGGTATGCCTGGATCTTGAAGCGATTCCAGCTTTTGCAAAAACGAAAGCACCGATGCTGTTTGTGTTTCGGTTGACTTCTTTATGAATTTTCCGAATATCACGATCTAAAAAGTGTCTCCTGGTGCCTTTATTTTTCTGGATTTGCTGCTCGGATTGTTCAAGATTGAAGCCAAGGTTCTTGGGCCCATTTCAAGCTCTGTGGCTAAATCTTTGATGGACAATCCTTCTGCGAGTCCAGCAACTATCCTTTGCTTTTCGATACCCTGATTTTTTTTGGCATTGTAAGAGATCTGCGATAAAGCCACGGACAGTATAATTTCCTTGATAATGAATAAAATGCCATAACTTCCTGAATATCGCATGAATTTGAATAACATTTTGGGAAATAACAAAACTTAATAATACAATTTTGATGGTTCAATTTTCATTTTTTGTAACGTATATTTAGTGAAATAGTAATATTTTACTAATCTGCAATAAAACGATTGACACAGCTTATATATATATATATATATATATATATATATATATATGCGCGTGTGTGTATGTGTGTGTGTGTGTGTGTGTGTGTGTGCATGTTTCATTGAACAGCAGGGATAATTCCTGTTTGTTTCTCTTTGAAACAAACAGGAATTATCCTTCCTGTTCAATGAAACATATATAAGAGAAGGAAATGCTGTCCAAATACACACACATGACGCACACGCATACACACACACGCACACACACACACATATATATATGTGTGTGTCTGCGTGTGTGTATATATGCGTGTGTGCGTGTGCGTGCGTGTGTGTGTGTGTGTGTGTTTTCCTGCAGGTTCCAAAAAACTTCTCCCCTATACACGGATACTGCAAGATGGAATATCTGGGGTATGAGACGACTATCACTAGTCAACGCAGCAGCAGAGCCAACACATAGATTGGCATGTCACAGGTGCTTTCAAGCAAAGTTGGTGTGTGTATATAGAAAACCCCATTTAAATATAGAGACAAGACAAATACAAAACTAGCGACCTGAGGATGGCTCTCTATTCAATGAGGTTAAGTATAACATATTACGGAATATTATTGTCTTCATCAAATGTCGCCCGCATAAGATAAGTGGCGAGAGTTTAAATGAAACAATCCTCCCAGACATTATCTCTTACTGTATATTAAGGGCCCTGTCGGTGGGGCATTAGAATACGCCGACTGCCCCCTGCAGAGGGTAAAAGTCCCTCAATCGGGGTCCTGGATATGACCTTAAACTATATCCAGTGGTGAGGGCCCCAGCTTGTGGGCTTTGGGGAGTGTGGAGCCACCCTTTAATTACCATTGCTCCCAGGTCCACTCTGACCCGGAGTGGTAGTACCTGTTAGGGTCCCAACTATGAGTTAAATAGAAACCGGCGTGAAAACAACAAATATATTCTAGTTGATATGCCGTAAAACAAAAACAACCAACCAACCAATCCTGTATATTAAGGAAGTTGATAGGCATAAGCGGTAACTTCCGGTGATGACGTTATTCCTCTTCAAATTATTTAAGGAAGTGGAAGACGACTTGAGATTGACGAAGTGCTAGATAAAGCAGGTGTGTCCTGGAATAAATAATTACTTTGTCTTTAGTTATTTTTTTGTAATAATTTGGATTTTTAATTAATATCCATATTGTAACCATTTTCTATAACTTAAAAGATGCTTTAAAACACATTTGCAAAAATTATTACCTAAGTATCTATAAAAGTAGGAATGTGTGTGAGGACACTTATCAAGCTATGTACTCAACATAATTTTGATCTACAGACCTGAAATTGATATATAGAATATTCAGATATCTCAATTTTTTTTATTAATCTGTTTCATCCGGATAAAGGTATGCTAATGGGCCAAACTGAAAATAATATTATATATGGCAGTCATCGGGTTTTATCTGTTTGGTAAGTGTTTAACGAATACGCATGCGTGAATATTTCACATTACAGACTAATTATGTTAAGAATAAGTAGTTTTAAAGTACCTTTTAAAGACGTGTTACGCTGGTCGCATGGGTATCGTACTTGACTCACAGTCTTTAGGTTTTGGTTTCGAGTATTATTTTCTTTTTTGCTAACAAGAAGTGTACGGTTTAGAAGAAAAAACTATAATGCTCGTATGCCCATCTCTCAGTTCTAATTAAAATATGATATTTATGCGCATTTTACGATCAGGCAACGCTGGCCGCCTGCTAGTATATATATATATATATATATATATATATATATATATATATATATATATATATATACATATATTAGTGTGTGTTGGGCAGTATTTTCTCCTTTATGAATAGCATAAACCTAATTATGAATGAATCAATGAAAACTACAGAGTAGCAAGTAATTAAGAACTGAATAGTATAAACCTAATTATGAATGAATCAATGAAAACTACAGAGTAGCAAGTAATTAAGAACTGAATAGTATAAACCTAATTATGAATGAATCAATGAAAACTACAGAGTAGCAAGTAATTAAGAACTGAATAGTATAAACCTAATTATGAATGAATCAATGAAAACTACAGAGTAGCAAGTAATTAAGAACTGAATAGTATAAACCTAATTATGAATGAATCAATGAAAACTACAGAGTAGCAAGTAATTAAGAACTGAATATTATAAACCCTGAAACCTTAAAAATAAATTAAAAAATCGACATACAGGATAAGATAGAGGGGTACATGCCACTGTGCCCACGTTTTACTCTTAAAGATCATAAACCAGGATTCAACAACAATCCCAACATTACACTTATTTCTCCATGTATTTGGGAAATACTAGTAAAAAAATATTAGACAAAACCCTTCCTAAAGTAAAGTCCAAAAGTCACCATGACCTATGGAGATCATCCGAAGAGGTAATCGGATGGTTCAATAAACTACCCCAAGGCAAAAATAGAAAATTCCTTATGTTTGATGTAGATTCCTATTACTGCTCCATTTCACCCAATTGCTTTTACGAAGGATTAGAACTAGCTATACAACAAACAACGATAACAAAATTAGAATTAGACATTTTAAGATTAGCAAGAACAACTCAAATAAAATATGATAATAAGCTATGGACAATAAAAAACAGGAAAATCAACTTTGACGTCACAATGGGAGCACAAGTAACAGATCCTGTTGGCCTTTATATACTAAATGAACTACATTAAAAAAAATCCACGACATAAAGGGGGACTATACTAGGATGATGCATTATTTTACATGTACTCCAAAGAGAGGTTATTTGGAAAAAAAAAATTAAACAGTTTTTCAATAAACTGAGCCTAGATATAACAATAGACGCAAACCATAAATGTGTAAACTTCTTAGGCATAAACTTAATCTAGACAACAACACTTATGGATCCTACTATAAGCCCAAACAAACGTTATTTATCTATATATCTATAAAAGTGAAAGTGTATGTGTGTGTCTGTGTGTCTGTGTGTCTGTTTACATTTCCCTACGACATAACTCTGTCCATTTTTAGTCTACAGACTCGAACTTTCATATACAGGGTACTGAGATTTGAGAAAATCCTTGTGATCGGTTTTCGGCCAGAAATTTTGCTGTTAAGGGGTCAAAGTTCAACGATTTGACTTTTGAGAACTCTACCAAACACCTACGCCAATTTTGGGTATAAATACATGCAATTTTAGATATAGATTTCTTGGACATTGATCTAACTTAATAACTTAATTTGAGCCCCCCCCCCCAATAAATTATAAGAGGTCATAATAGGGGTTAAAGTTAAAAAGAAATTTGACCTCTACGGTCTCTACCAAATTACTCAGACAATTTCTGGTCTAAACATTTTAAATTTTACATAAAGGGTATTCAGAGATATGACACGCTTTTAAAATCAGTTTGGGTCGAAAATGTGAGCTACCAACACATAAATGTATGTATCTTTTCATGTCTGCCTAAAACTTTCGACAGAGGCGACGGATTTTCACAAGAGGAGTATCGTTTTGAAGCCCGACCCTTCAGACGACAAATACCGAAAAATTGGCTAAAACATACATTTCTTCACCCTCAACTGGGCACTTTTCTACAGGAAGGGGTCGCTTTTTTGGCCGATATTTTCGAATATCATCCTGTTTTTTCGATTATTTAGCCTTAATTTAAACCTGCATCACTTCCGCTTTTACAATGGTCGTAACCACAAAGACGTCAGGTCTTTTTCTCGTTCTTTTCCCCCTTCACTGTACGGGTTCAGGTCTGCCTTCCTACTACCACTTTTTTCTTGCTCAACATACACCGCCAAACACCCGGGCAACGTCGGGCTAAAATTCTTCTTCTTCGTAGATCACAAATAAAACCATGCGAATAGTATGAAAAAAGCATTTGTACCTTGCATCTCAAAAAGAATATCTAAAATATCGCAAAATGAATGATTATTTAATAAAAATAAAGAATATTATAAAAGCTATAAAGAACACATCAAATTTGTTTAGGAGGTTCATCATGAAAATATGAAATATTAAAATAATAATACAAGTATAGAAAGAACAACAAACAACGCAAATGTAATATCTTACAACATGTCTATGAAGAAATATAAAAACGAAAAAGAGAGCAAAAACCAACGAAAAAATATAACATACAATAAACACTAAAAGGAAAAATGAACAGCTAGACAATAATAAAACCGAAAGAGATGTAAAAAAGAAAAAACAGAAGGAAGAGCCAAATGTAGTTTAATCCACCGTTCAGCGAACACAAAAAAATAGCAATCTGAGGGAGTTTTACCAAATTATAGACAGAAATTGCCTGCAAGGTAGTCAACTAAGTAAGATAATTAATAAAAAAAACTGTCAAGCTATTCTTCTCAACATCTTCTAAGATAACAAATACCATAATTGGCTCCAACAACACGAAATTAAATAAATTTGTGAAAAATATGGATAAACTGAAAATGAATCTAACAACGAAAACAAATGTACCTGCCGGAACCCCACTGGATGTCCACTTTGGGGGAACCGCTTAACCTCAATGACAGTATAAAAAATGTGAAGTTATAACAAGTAAGTAAACTAAAGTATATCTCGGGAGCACCGGAACTTTCTTTAAGGACAGATATCGCAATCACCTAACATCGTTTAACCAAGACACTTAGAAAGAGAATAACACTACAAGTAACGAAAAGAACAACAATGTAGATAAAAATGAAAACAATAGAAATGATGATAAAAATAATAGAGGCAATCACAATAATGAATATAGCAACACAACCAATAGCAATAACGAAAATAACAAGAAAAACTCAACCACACTAACAGTATGGGTTAAGGAATTAAAAAAAAATAAAATAGAATATGAATTAAGATGGTTAATAGAACATAGAGCGTAAAAGTATAACCCAAGCAAATCAAAAAGATGCAACCTTTGCATTCTAGGAGCATACTATATATCAATATCAGAAGAAAAATTATTAAACAAACGGCAAGATGTAATTCACGGTTGTCTGCACAGAAATCGATACTAATTTCACGCATTAAACCAGACTAAAAGCAACAACATAAACGGAAATGTAGAGCGAGTAGCATAAAAATAAACATAAATCAATCGACCATGTAAGAATAATGTTAACATAAATAGAACAACATAATGGAACGTAATGAGTATAATAAAAAACTGGATAAATGCTATTAAAACTAAATCAAATAAAAACGAAAGAAACAGTTAAATGAGAAAATGAACACAAACCAAAAAGTATAATATAGGTAACGAAACAGATGTAACTCTAGTAATAAAAAATATAGTCCATGAGAGTGACCTACCATGGAAACAAATGGCTTAACTAATCAATAATAATTCGAAACCAAACAAAATGAATATTAGAATAAATACGCATAAATGTAGTAATAAAAATTATAAAAAACATAGGAAGAAATAAATGATAGAAAAAATTGGAAATTAAGAATACAGCAAAAAATTTAAAAAATACGAAAATAAGGTTTAAGACAATAATTTTCGTTTGCACGGTACCCAAGATGGCCAACCTGTAACACCGTGGGGATGGGATTTCTTTTCCCCAAACGAACGCATCAGTTTTATCATGTAAAAATTAACTTTTTTTGTTGGTAACATCGGATGGAAATCACATCTGACGAGTTGATGAGAACGAAAATTTTTATGAAAGCATAAAACATAAAATTGTCGTCCCATTAACGATACGGCTGTAATGAAGAGGTCAAAGATGAAATAAACAAGAGTTATATAAAATAAAAAAAATGTAAGTCTTTGAATTTCAGCAAAACTTTGTACTATATATATACGCACACACAGACGTAAGATGCGAATGATAGTCGAAGGGGTGAGACGGAGGGACAGAATTTTCAATTCTATTCTGTTAAAATATATAGAACTAGTAGGCTACCCACCGTTGCCCGGTCGTTAAATACACATAAATATTATATTTTAATTAATGCAGGATTCTTATATATTGTAAATGTAATGTTAAATTTATTTTAAAAGATGATTAAAAAGAATAGAATGAAACTGGTACACGTAATGCAAGTATTACGTTTTTTTTAATAGTTCACTTCTTGTAATTTAAAAATAATACTTGAGCTGAGATCGAAACCAAAATCCTAAAACCAGCGAGTCAAGTACGATAACCATTAGTCCGACTTGACATTATCTTTAAAATGTATTTTTAAATTAACTTATACTTGATATAAGGAATCTGTCATGTTTCACGACCGCGCATGCGCATTCGTTAAACAGATGAAAACAGAAAAAATTCGATCATCCTTGCGTGCATTTAAAAAAAAATTTTGACCCCTTAGTAGCCCTTTTGTCCCCATGAAAATAAATTAGAACTTTTCCATAGGTCTAAATACTCTATATACCAAATTTCAAGTCTGTACATAAAAAATTCGTTTCAAGCCTGTACATAAAAAATTCGTTGAATATATAGGCAGAGAAGTGTCTTTACAAACACACATTCTCACTTTTATAAATATATAGAGAGGTTATATTTTTCATTTTTTCTCGACATTTGGAAACCTCGTGCTATCCTATTTTAAAATCAATGAATGGATATTGAAAAGATTTTAAAAAAATAATGAGAATAAAAAATGAATAACACATTTTATCTCCAGTTGAAATATTTGAATATCTTCATCTGAAGATAGTGTCATTGTTTGCGGTCACGAAATCATAAATTTAATATATAAAACTCACTATGTCCGTCTGTCTGCCTGTTTACATATTTTCAAACGCTATCTCCGGCGAAACTAAAAGTCGCAAAGCGGCGCTATGGGCTAAAATGATTGGATTTTTTTATGGACCGTCATTTTATGGGTCTGTAGCCGCTTAAAATAATTTTTAAGAGGTTAAAAAGGGGTCAAAATTGAAAAATCGTTATACATTTTGTACATTCATTTAATTTATTTTTAATTTTTAATCGGTTCTTATACGCGTCACGGTGGTACAGTGGTAACGTCACAAGCTTTGAATACTGCAGTTTTGGTTTCGATTCTAGTTGATGGTACGCAAATAGTGTTTTTACTTTTGTAATCATGCCAAAATAATAATATATACGAAATCTGGACAAATTAAAATATCATATTTAAGCGTATTTTATGACCAGGCAAAGCTGCTCCCGTCTGCTAGTATGAAAAAAAATGTGATACTCGAGAATGTTTACCCGGGTGACATTGTACATGTAGAAAGCGACGGGAATTCTCCGGGTTTCTACCCGAATACAATTAATGACAAGTTGCTACCTAGTGATGTATTGTTGACGTTTTCTATCTACACGTAGAATTTAAATATGAATGAAATATGCGATTTAAATATGAATGAAATATGCGATTTATCGAAGAAATTACATATTGTTTAGCAATGGCGTCTACTTCTACGACAGAATGAAACGCCAGGTACGTTCAAGGATGGAGTATTGCTGCCACATCTAAATAGGAGCTGCTGAAAACAGCCTATCCTGCCTTAACAGAGCATAAAATAGACTTCGTGGCTTAGTGGGGGATGCCCTTTTCTCTTCCCTGCAACCTCTCTCCCACAGAAGAGACGTTGCGAGCCTGTCTTTGTTTTATCGTTATTTCCATGGCAAGTGATCGTCTGAGCTCCCATCTCTGGTCCCCCTCTCGCCAATCTTTACCGATAAACACACGTCTAGCTGGAGCCACTATCAATAATTTTCCCCACGCTTTATCTGTGCCTAAATCAAAACGTAGATTCCATGAACAAATCTTCTTTCTTAGAAGCGCACGCCTGTGGAACTCTCTTCCGTTTGCCCGTTTCCCACCGGACTACATCTGGGATGTCTTTAAGTCCAACATAAAAAAAAAATTCCTAATGAACCATCCCCTTAAGTAAGACACTTTATCAAACCTCCAATACTAACGATTACTACGATATTATCCCATTGATTACTGTACACGCAATAACTCTTATCCTCGAGTGGATTCCGGGCCTTGATAAGTGGTGACCACCATGTAAAAAAACAAACAAACAAAAAAAAACGCGAGAATAGTAAAGTTGAATATAAGACGAGACTGAAATCAAACCAATAAATAAATGGATGGTCTGGATTTCTTCTTGCCACTGAAATCAGCATCAAAATCTACAGAGAGTATGCCATTCATGTCCACAATACGTCGTAGTCTTCTTTGCACTGTTAAAGTAGCTTCTGTTGATTTCATAAAATTATTTTTTATGTATTAAGTTTAAAATGAAAAAAAGGTATCATCTTCAACAGAAACGTTCATTTCGAACTCGCCTCTGTCATATCAAAGAGCATACTGTTGATTTCCTATGGCGGACCTTCTTGCTTGTTAAGTATTAAAACCTCTCAAATGCACATGTGCTGTTAGGCAGCATAGGGTGTTAACTTTAATCAAAATCGGCTTTGAACAAAATGTCATCGGATTGTTTTCGATTATCGATACAGTCCGATACAAAACCTATCTAATAATGCTGCCAGATACATAAAGTGAATTTGTGTGAAATTTCATAAAAATCGATCTAGCCGTTTCAGTGTCAGACAAAGTTCCTTATAAATAATAGTGTGTGTATATATATATAGACACGTCTGATTGAACACGACAGAGTTATTACTTTTTACGATCTTTTATGATATCTTTACTATTTGCTTATCGGTCTTTTTAATTTCGGCAGGCATATTATATAGAATGGCGCCCAAAAGTTTCAAAACTGCTCTTATTAAAAATTTGCTCCACCGGTTGTATAATATAGCAGCAACCCGACAAATATTTTACAAAGAACTAACAAACATAAAACAAATCCTAATAAGCAATAACTTTCCCAATAAAATCGTCGATAAACACATAAAACTCTATTTAAATTCACTCCACAATAAACATATAAACCCTAACCCTAACAAAAATTGCACAATCAAATATACTATAGAAACCAATTACATACTAACTACAAAACAGACGAAAAAATAATAACAAACCTAATTAAAAGATACACCAGATTCACTAACCAAAACATAAAGATCCAACTAATAATACTCAATTTAGAACCTCCAATTTAATTGATTAAAACATTAACAATACTAACACCACACTAAACCAAACTAATGTAGGGCATTAATTTCGAACCCACTCTAAAAGCTCATACAACGCATACATAGGCCACACAACAACACCACTCTCCAAACGACTAACCTATCATTTAGCTGACAATAGCGCCATAAAACAACACCTAACATCCCACGATAAAAATCTACTCTCGTCCCACATTAGAAATATTTTAACTAAGAATACTAAAATTCGATATCTAAACAACTGCATACGACGACTAAGATTACTAGAAGGCAAACTCATAAAAAAAAAAAAACTACAGCCCGTTTTTAAACTGGATCTTATTTAACCCCGGGACAAATATACTAACAGTGTTTAATAACTAACATGAAACTAAAATAATAAAATAGGAAAATCGAAAGTAAAAATAAAATAAAATAATTCTCCCCCAACCCTCTTGCATCCACCTTTAAAGCTAATTAAAAAAATACATGAAGCCTCAAAGGAAAACAAATTGAAAAGGAAAACAAGAACAATTGCTCCTGACGATAATCGGATGAACCTATAGAAAGCGCGTGAGAAAAATATGGCCGAACAACAACTTTTGGGCGCCATCCTATATTATATACCTGCCAAAATTAAAAAGACCGCTCGCCAACTAGAAAAGATATAGAGAAAGATCGGAAAAAGGAATAACACTGTCGTGTTCAATCAGACGTGTCTAAATAATGACTTGCTGCCAAAATATACAAATGATAGAGTTCAAAATAGACTTCGTAGCCTCGTAGTAGATGTCCTTTTCTCTTCCTTGCAACCTTTATCTCACAGAAGAGATGTTGCGAGTTTGTCTCTGATGTATCGGTATTTTCATGGAAAGTGTTCGAATGAGCTTCAATCTATGGTCCCCCCTCGCCAAACTTTCACAAGAAACACTCGTCTAGCTGTAAACACTATCAATAATTCCCCCCACTCTTTATCTGTGCCTAAACCTAAACGTAGATTCCATGAACAAATCTTCTTTCTTAGAACTGCACGCCTGTGGAATTGTCTTCCGTTTTCCTGCTTTCCGGCTGACTATAATATGGTTGTCTTCAAGTCTAACGTAAATAAGTTCTTGATGAGCCGTTCCATATAAGTTATCAACTTTACCAAATTTTCATTACTAATGATTACTATAATGTCCAATTTCTACTGTACACTCTTTAACCCTTATCCTTGAGTGGCCTCTTGGCCTTGATAATGTGGTGATGCCTGTGTAAAAAAAATATGTATATATATACATATATATATATATATATATATATATATATATATATATATATATATATATATATATATATATATATATATAAGCCCGACTCCTCCTGAAGAGGAGTACGGCTCCGAAACACGCGTGTCCATAGATTATTGTTTTAAAAAAATAATATATATATATATATATATATATATATATATTACTATAACTTTATATATATATATATATATATATATATATATATATATATATATATATATATATATATATATATATATATATATATATATATATACAGGCTGGTAATCGTGAAGAAAGAGAGAGCCTGTTTCCTCCGTTTGACTATAGGTGGCGTTACTGTCTGTCCACCCAGTTACGGAAGCACAAAATGTATATAATGCCACCCTTGAAATAAATGTTTTTGTTATATTTTAATTTTAAACATGGTTTTTTTTTGGGGGGGGGTGCAAACATATTTAAGTTTTGTTTTTTGTTTTTTCAAACATATTTACGTTTTTTTTGTTTGTTTTTGCAAGCATATTTAAGTTTTATTTTTCCAAACATTTACGTGTTGTTGCTTGTTTATTTTAAAACATTTACGGTTTTTTTTTTGGGGGGGGGGTTTGCAAGCATAAACTAAATATTTTTGAAATATTTTTCTTTTTGAAAAGTTTGCTTATGCACTTATTGGTACCGCGCTATTTTTTAATAGTAGTTTCAAGTAAGATTCAGGTTTTACAATATCCTTTTTCAAATATATATATATATATATATATATATATATATATATATATATATATATATATATATATATATATATAAATACTTGCGGAAAAGGTAAAATAAGTGCAGAAAAATTAAGAAAAAAGGGGGGGGGGTCCATAAAAAAGATAAAAGAAAAAACGTTGATTTTTTTATTATTATTATAAGAGCGTAAAAAATACTCGCGGAAAAACGGTTGTACCCATAAATATGTTTAAAAGAAAAATATAGCAAAAACATTTAGTTTATGCTTGCAAAAAAAAAAAAAACGTAAATGTTTAAAAATAAACAAGCATCAAAACGTAAATGTTTGGAAAAATAAAACTTAAATATGTTTGCAAAAAAATAAAACTTAAATATGTTTGCACAAAAAAAAAAAAGAAACATGTTTAAAATTAAAATATAACAAAAACATTTATTTTTATTTCAAGGGTGGCATTATATACATTTTGTACTTCCGTAACTGGGTGGACAGACAGTAACGCCACCTATAGTCGAACGGAGGAAACAGGCTCTCTCTTTCTTCACGATTACCTACGGGCTTACCCCCCTCCCCCCCAAAAACCCGGACCCAACTCTAATTAGATCCCGTTTCTTAGTGTTTTGTACGAATAAAAATGAAATTTTGGTCATAACTAGTTTATTATATTCAAAACATCACATCAAAACACTAGGGTCTTTGGCCCTTTTTTCTCCGTTCTAAAGCATATGTTCTAGATGGCCTCCATTTAGCTTTTGTTTTTTTTGGGGGGGGGTCACCCTCTTTATATATATATATATATATATATATATATATATATATATATATATGTATGTATGTATGTATGTATATACTCCAAAAGTTGTGAAATATAAAGTGTATTATTCGCCATTTTTGTAAGAGTTAATGAACCTCTGCTCTCCCCCTTCTCTTCCTTTATATCTTCATCACTGTGGGTCCGTGGTGTAAGAATGGATTGGTAGAACCCAATTTTAGGAAAGCGTATATATTTCACGCTTTCTATGGCCGACGAAATCACTGATAAAACAAATTGTTTTTCCCCACGGGAAATCTTCCTTGCATGCCTTTTCTGCGCATGCCTACCGACAAAAAGTAAGCCGACAGGATTGTAGTATACCGTGTTTCGCTTTTCAGTTTTGCCAATATCCAAACTTTGTTCTGTTCTATGAAACGACGCTGAAGTTATTAATCCAATCAAAATCTGATTACTTCTGGCAGCCCATCAATACACGATGACCGTGGTGTTGATTTATTTTTCTGAGGAACAAATATTATTGTTGAATATTCAATGTAAACTGATTTCGTAATAATAATAATAATAATAATAATAATAATAATAATAATAATAATAATAATAATAATAATGTTAATAATAATATTAATAATGATAATAATAATAGTAATATTATTAATAATAATAATAATAATAATAATAATAATAATAATAATAATAATAAAACACTTTCAATTTTAAACGCATGTTACTTGGGTGTGGATCAAACTTTTTGATTTGATTTGAGCCCAATACGATAAATGTTAGAGGGAATCTCTACTAAATTACTCAGCCAAGTTTGAGTCTAGGCATTTGAAATTTTTTATAAAAGTATTCAGATATGCAGTATGCTTTTTAATCAGTTTTTTTGGGCGAAGATTTGGCTGCCAAGAGGTCAAAGTTGAAAGAGTTGACCTTTTCAAACTCTACCAAACTCTTCCGCCAATTTTGGGTCTAAGCACATAAAATTTTAGATGTAAGTTACCTGGACATGAGTCAAATTTTTTAATATATATATATATATATATATATATATATATATATCTATATACCCACACATACAGTTATGAACAGTACATAGGGTCCGAGCAAAGCGGGGCTGAACTGGTAGTAGTAGTAATAATAATAATAATAATAATAATAATAATCATAATAATAATAATAATAATAATAATAAAAACTCATGCAAGTGAATTCGCATTATCGCAACAGCCGCTTGCTGTTGACGTGTCGCTGGCAATGACTGTTGGTCTTCACTGGAATTCGGGTGGCAATGTTCATCCTCAAGGTTTTATTCCTCTTTGCACTCATCCAATTGTTAGTGCTCACTCTCTCTCTCTCTCTCTCTCTCTCTCTCTCTCTCTCTCTCTCTCTCTCTCTCTCTCTCGTTCTCATCGGTTTTTACAGCTTCCTCGACTCTTCTCGAATATTTGATATGGTGACAGCCAATGCTGAACTTTTCTACGAAGGGGGGATTGTTAACCTACAATATTGTGATTTCGTTTTTTTTTTTCGTGGTGTGTTTCTCTCTCCCCCCCTCTCTCTCTCCGTCTCTCTGTCTCTCTCTCTCTCTCTCAGTCTCTCTTTTGTTTTTAGTCTGTTGCAGTTTCTATATGTTCAGTAAACGTTTGTATCTCATGTGCATTAGTCTCTGCAATTGAAGGGTTTTCTTAAGACTTCAGCCATTTTCATTCTTGCTATACGTCGTAGCTTTGCAGCATTCCACTTGATTCCAATTAATCCCATTCTCTTTTCAAAGTTTTTCGGGATTGTTCTTAATGCTCCTACGATTATTATTATTATTATTATTATTATTATTATTATTATTATTATTATTATTATTATTATTATTATTATTATATTATTATTATTATTATTATTATTATTATCTATATATCAATTATTGTTGTTGTTGTTTCATTGTTATTATTGTTATTATAATTATTGTTTAATTTTATTATTATTATTAATATTATTAATATTAGTGATTTTTGTTTTATTTCATTGTTATTATACGTATTATTATTATTATTATTGTTTTTATTTTATTGCTATTATTGTTATTATTGTTATTATTATTATTTTATATCATTTTTATTATTGTTATTCATATTATTATTATCATTATTGTTATTGATTATTGTTTTTAATTTATTATTATTATTATTATTATTATTATTATTATTATTATTATTATTATTATTCCTGGTGTTATTATTATTATTATATTATTGTTATTATCATTTTTATTGTTATCAGTATTATTGTCATTATTATTATTGTTATTATTATTAATAATACTTTTGTTATTATTAGAATTATTATTGGTAATGTTATTATTATTATTGTTATTATTTTATTATTGTTATTATTATTATTATTTGTGTTATTGCTATTATTATTATTATTTTTTTTTAATTTTTTATTTTTGTATTGTTTTTATATAATTGTTATTATTGTTCTTAATCTTGTTGTTTTTGTTATTGGTGTTATTATTGTCATTATTTTATTTTCATTATTATTATTATTGTTGTTGTTCTTATAATTATTATTGTTATTTTTATTGTTATTATTGCTGTTATTATTATTATTATTATTAATATTGTTATTAATATTATTGTTATTATTAATGTCGTTGTTATTGCTGTTGTTAATAATAGAATTTTTATTATTGTTGTTGTTATTATTTCACTTGAACGGCATAATCATGTTTGATGCACCGGTTCCCTTTAGATCACCGAAGTTAAGCAACGATTATCCTTTCCAGTACCAGGCGGGTGACCATTTGTGACTTCCAAGTGCTGTACGTGTTCCTCGCTTATCTCGGCATTGTTTCCAGTCGTTCTGGACTTCTCCTTGTCACTGAACTCAAGCAGTGCGGATTCAGGAGATGTGTGGTTGAGGATTGCGCAACTCTTGCCACACAATTACACGCACAGTTGCCCTTACAAGGGGTATCCGTTGTCTTTCAAGACTGAACGGAGTCATCTGATTTTTATTATTATTATCATTATTGTGAATGTTATTATTATTATTGTTGTTGTTGTTGTTGTTGTTGTTCTTCTTCTTCTTCTTCTTCTTCTTCTTCTTCTTATTATTATTATTATTAGCTCACAGGGAGCTGTCACACGGGCCGTAAAAGATCTCGCCTTGAAAGCAATCTACAAGCTGAGTTACAACCTGGAAGCTGAGTGACAACAAGACTCCCCAGATTTCCAGTACTCTCCACCTCTTTCGATAACATTTGCAAATGAATTTGCGTTATCTCAACAGCCGCTTACCATTGGTTTCTCGCTCGCAGCGGCCATTGGTCTCTACTGGAAGTTAAGTAGCAATAAGCCTCCCCAAGGTCCCCGTTCTCTTCACACTTGTCTAGCGGGCTCTATTCGCACTTATTTAGTTGACATCATTATTGTTGCTATTTATATTACTGTTATTATTATTGTTATTGTCTTTATTGTTATTATTATTCAGGTTGTTTTTATTGTTTATTATTATTCTTATTATTGTTATTGTTATTATCATCTATTTTACTTGTCCATTCCTTAGTCCGTACGTTACTATTTTGTAAAAAGGTCAAATACACTTTTTGAAAGCAAAAATGTCAAATTCGCGGTGTTTGACCTTAAAAGACAATCAGGCAACACCGAAGAATGAAAATATGAGAGCAAGCTCATTTCATTTCATGTAGTATTCTACTAACCAATTATATATATATATATATATATATATATATATATACTGATGAGTTGTGAAACAACGAAACAGGTCTGTATGTCGATGACTAAAATATATTTTATAAAGCCCCCCTCTTGGGTAGAGCACTATCGTAAATTATCTTACTCGCTACTTAATTTAGCTGAAAAAATGCGACGCTCGCGGTTTGTTTACAAACAAACGTTTGGGCCCTCTACGAGTGGCGGACGGATGTTTATTTAAATAGACATTCGGACAGATTAATTGCGGCCACCGATTCCGTAGTCAAGGGGTAGAACTGCCGACTGTCATCACGACGGTTCTAGGTGCGATCCTCGGCTTGGGAAAGGTGTTAGTCTAGCGGCACTGATGAGTTGTGAAACAACGAAACAGGTCTGTATGTCGATGACTAAAATATATTTTATAAAGCCCCCCTCTTGGGTAGAGCACTATCGTAAATTATCTTACTCGCTACTTAATTTAGCTGGAAAAATGCGACGCTCGCGGTTTGTTTACAAACAAACGTTTGAGCCCTCTACGAGTAGCGGACGGATGTTTATTTAAATAGACATTCGGACAGATTAATTGCGGCCACCGATTCCGTAGTCAAGGGGTAGAACTGCCGACTGTCGTCACGACGGTTCTAGGTGCGATCCTCGGCTTGGGAAAGGTGTTAGTCTAGCGGCACTGATGAGTTGTGAAACAACGAAACAGGTCTGTATGTCGATGACTAAAATATATTTTATAAAGCCCCCCTCTTGGGTAGAGCGCTATCGTAAATTATCTTACTTGCTACTTAATTTAGCTGGAAAAATGCGACGCTCGCGGTTTGTTTACAAACAAACGTTTGAGCCCTCTACGAGTAGCGGACGGATGTTTATTTAAATAGACATTCGGACAGATTAATTGCGGCCACCGATTCCGTAGTCAAGGGGTAGAACTGCCGACTGTCATCACGACGGTTCTAGGTTCGATCCTCGGCTTGGGAAAGGTGTTAGTCTAGCGGCACTGATGAGTTGTGAAACAACGAAACAGGTCTGTATGTCGATGAGTAAAATATATTTTATATTATATATATATATATATATATATATATATATATATAGTCTTGGCAGTTTTTTAACGTTTAAAACTATATAAAACGCTTATTTAATTTTATATGTTATTATTCGTTGGATATATATAAGAGAAAGAAAATTAAAACTGCAAGTTGAACTTTACAATCCAAATTTATTGTTCGACTGAATACTCCAAAACACAATTTACAAAGTCCTTATTCCGCGGGGTTTCAAAGAATGCTATTCTTGTTATTCTTCTACTCAGAGGACATAAAGAAATCAGCAAATTATATTTGTAGCAATGCTAGAATTTACTAGTTAAGGCATTAAGTTAAACCGCAATTTACTGTAGTTATAAATTGCCAAATAAAAAAATGAAAAAATATTGGATATGTAATAAACTAATATAAAAACAAACCGCGCATAATATTTCAGCTTGAATAAAACTCCTCTAGAGTTGATTCAAAATGCAAAATAGTTATTTAGATAAAATGTATTCCAAGATAAATCCCGCGTGACGATGCATATAATACGATTGGAAAGTTTACAAAAATCCGATTGAAAAACAAAAACAGCTGAAATAATGCAAATTGTTTTTTTCCGTGCAGTGCAGTAGTCCAAAGAGAAGTCTGTCCCTAGTCAAATGGGATCTAATAGTAAGAAGAGAGAAATCCAAAATGAGAACCTTCATCCTCAGCTTAAAAAGAAAAAGTGATTTCAAGCGAGGGGGCGTGAAAGCTCGTAATTACTGTGATTGGAAATTGTCTAGACAGAATGAAACATATTTTTATAAAGAAATTCGGTGTCATTATTAAATGATGATTAATTTTTTTTAAGTGTTGCAGAATCATAGTTTTTTTTAAGGCTGTCAAAATGTCATGATGATGATAAAGATAACAAAATAATAACAAAATAATAATAATAATAATTTAGTAATTATAGTAACAAAAGTTAGTAATCAGTATAAAAAAAAACTAATAAAGATGTCGATAATAATATTTTTAATAGCAGCAACAAGGATAGTGACACAAATGATTATGTCAATCATATAGCGATATTGATAAAAGTAAATATACACATACATACACATATACAAACATATATACACATATATGCATACACACACTCATACACACATAATACTTATACATATACACATAACATACATACCCGTACTTACCCACATTTATACAAACATAAGTACACCCATAAACATAAAAATACATATATATATGTACACACATCCATACACACACATATATATATATATATATCTATATATCTATAAAAGTGAGCGTGTCTGTCTGTCTGTGTGTCTGTGTGTCTGTCTGTCTGTGTACATTTCCCTACGCAATAACTCTGTCAATTTTTAGTCTATAGACTCGAAATTTGAAATACCGGGTACTGAGATTTGGGAAAATCGATGTGACGGGTGTCAGCCAGAAATTTGGCTGTTAAGGGGTCAAATTTCAACGATTTGACCTTTAAGAACTCTACCAAACTCCTCGAAGAATTTTGGGTCTAAACACTTGAAATTTTAGATATAGATTCCTTGAACCTGGATCTAACTTAATAAAGTGATTTGAGCCCGAAACAATAAATTTCAAGGGGTCATAATAGGGGTCAAAGTTTTAAAAAATTAACCATTTTTTTTGTTTTTTTGCTTTTTTTGCACAACATACACCTCCAAACACCCGAGCAACGCCGGGCACCCCTGCTAGTATATATATATATATACATATATATATATACACATATATATATACATATATACATATATATACAACGCACAAAACATATATAAATAGACATAATAATAAAACTATATAAAATAAAAACCTTCGTATATTATATATAAATATACGTAGATACACATACATAAACACAAATAACGATACTTATATACACGTATACAAATTATAACAAATGCTAATGTATATATATATATGTATATATATATATGTGTGTGTGTGTGTGTGTGTGTATGTGTGTGAGTCGCTTATCTTGCATCGTTTCCGACAGAAATTTCTATTTCTTTCTCTTATATGAAATAACGAAACACGGCTTAATAAACTTCTCGTTTACCATTTCAATCTTGCAATGTTATGCATATTCTCCAAGGTCTCCTGAATCTTAGCGATGGCGACCTTGAACGTTATACGGTATCAGCTCGTAGATTATGCGTTTCTCTTTTTTCTGAAACGCCTCATAATCGTATCCTGAATCTTTTAATTCTTTAACCGACCTATTCTAGCATCCTACGCCGACACCGAAGATTTGGAAACTGAATTTTATTCTTTCGTCGCGTTTTCAAAGTAACACTATGTTTGCAATAAATATGGAGGTTCAGAATTGCCACGTGTTGTCCAAATGGCGAATGGAAGGGAAAAATCAAGTTATTCACTGGTACTTGTACATGACAAAGGTAAAAGGGATTAATCGATTAGTCGTGTTCAATACTCCGATGTTTCTTCTGTCATAAAACCAAGCCCATGTGACGCGACTACTTTTATTCTTCAACAAAACGTCACCATGAATCTAGTTTGGACTCCGAATCTAGCAACATAATTAATGTAGCAAAGTGTGATGGATACAAGTCAGAAGAAAACGAGCAACCGGTTATTTTCACAGAGACCGAACTCAATAATCTTATTCGAGACCTCAACCCTTCGATAGAGTCTGCTCAGCTACTATGGATTCCGTCTTCAAGGGAAACGCCTACTGGCACAAATACCGAACTTTTATTGATATTAGGACTGCCAGAGAGAATTAAGAAAACTCTTCAAGCATCTTTAGTGACCTATATATATATATATATATATATATATATATATATATATATATATATATATATATGTATGTATGGAGATACAGAAATAGGTAAATATACAAATCTTTAAAAAATACTCTGTAAGAATGCGATATAGGAAAAATACGTTCGCTTGTTTTCTTTTCTTTATAAAGGAAATGGTTCCCACAATGTTTTATTGTTAAAGTGTTTTTGTATTTAATAAGTCTGAAGAAAGGTTGTTGTGAAAATTTTCAAACGACATAATGTTTGGATTTGTCCGAATAGTCTTGAAACAATTGTAACTAACGATGAAATACACTATTTATTGCTATTAACCCATTCTTTGAAGTCTTGAGTTTTGTTAAAACAATATATAAATGCTCAATTATGAAATATGATAATTTTGTAGCTTAAAGTTTAAGTCATCTCTTTTTGGCTTAAAATTTATTGGTATATGAACGATTACTGAATTATATAAACCCAGTAAAATTCGGAATCTTCTCTCTTTACATCATCAACATTCTGACCCACATCTGGCATCAATTGAAATGAATGGCTCTCGTCTTCAGGAGGCCTCAAGTTTTGACAAACTTCTTGGCTTGACCATTACTCCTGATCTTAAATGGAACACGTACATCAAATCTGTTGCTAAGGCTGCTGGAAAAATGGTGGGATCTTTTTATCTATCCTGTAGATATCTCACTGCTGATGCTATTCTCTATCTATATAAGAGCCAGGTACGTCCAATGATGGAATACTGTTGCCACATCTGGGCAGGAGCTGCTAGAAAGGACTTGGCCTGCCTTGATAGAGTTCAAAATAGACTTCGTAGCCTCGTAGGAGATGTCCTTTTCTCTTCCTTGCAACCTCTATCTCACAGAAGAGATGTTGCGAGTTTGTCTCTGATGTATCGTTATTTTCATGGAAAGTGTTCGACTGAGCTTCAATCTATGGCCCCCCCTCGCCAAACTTTCGCAAGAAACACTCGTCTAGCTGTAAACACTATCAAAAATTCCCCCCACTCTTTATCTGTGCGTAAACCTAAACGTAGATTCCATGAGCAAAGCTTCTTTCTTAGAACTGCACGCCTGTGGAATTGTCTTCCGTTTTCCTGCTTTCCGGCTGACTACAATATGGTTGTCTTTAAGTCTAACGTAAATAAGTTCTTGATGAGCCGTTCCATATAAGTTATCAAATTTACCAAATTTTCATTACTAATGATTACTATATTGTCCAATTTCTAATGTACACTCTTTAACCCTTATCCTTGAGTGGCCTCTTGGCCTTGATAATGTTGTGATGCCTATGTAAAAAATAAAATAAAATAAGACTATATATATATATATATATATATATATATATATATATGTATAAGAAATGTAGAAATACAAGCGGTGGTTGACGTTATGTTTTGAGAAAAATAGAAAAACCGAATGAAATTATTAAAATAATCAACGTTTCGTCCTTATTTCATAGGACATCTTCAGGATATTGAAGTAAAAATGCAAGAAAAGAAAAAGTCATAGATCGTACGAAAAAGAGAACGGTTTTTGAATCCTACCCATGTCGGGAAGGACAAACATATGTGTGCGTATGGGAAGGTTGGGTTGTTCGATGTCTATATATACACACTTTTAAAAATGCGTTAAAATAAATATGTACATTTTTTTTCCTCCTGTAAACTTATTCATTTTGTTGAAATATTTAAGGAAAAACGGTTAGCCAGGATCTGTTTTGATATTTTGTTCTTTGATTATTATTTTCCCTATGCTTGGAGTTAAATGGTAGAAGCCTTTTCTTTGCGTAATAGTATTAGTATTTAATATTAGTGCTGATTCTGAAAGTCTTCTTTTAGCTCTATCTATCACGTATTTAATAATTTTCGCTTGATCTAAATTAAATGAGGGATCGTGTTCTGCACGATGGCAAACCGTTTTTCCTTAAATATTTCAACAAAATGAATAAGTTTACAGGAGGAAAAAAATGTACATATTCACTCATAATATTTTATTCATATTTTTTGAACTACGTCTTACACGTGTTTCATTGAATAGCGGAAACCCACTACACAACTCATCAGAGTATATGCCTCAGAAAATAGTCGGAAAGTTTTTTTTTCTTGAAATGGAAAAGGATTTGGAAAGAAAAATGTTGATCAAATGAAATAGAAATATTTGTAAGTTCGCAGAAGCCTCGTAATTGAAATTTTCGTTTGAAGTATGGTGCTATAAATGGAGACTTTTTTTCTTCATCTAGCAGAAATCTCCAGGCAGTTCTTAATATCAGAAACAAGTTTGATTACGCCCTTTTATGACACAGTTCAAATATAAGGATCTGCAAAAGCTATTGAACAGATGTGTAGAAGTTGCTTTACTTTATTAGAAGTCTCAACTACAAAAGTAGTGATCTTCAATTTTTTGGAATTGAAAGCCATGTTTAATTCTAGCACAGTTTCAAATGAGTAGCTCTTCTGTACAATTCCTGCAGGTGGAAAATAGTTTTCAGCGAGTAGCAGATTATTATAAGCCTTGGGTATTAAAATTTTGCAAGTAGAAAGCAACATATTTTTCTTTGGGGACACAAAAAATTAGTGTTTTTTTTTTTGCGTAGGAGTCACCATTTATCAAGGCCCGGAGGCCACTCGAGGATAAGGGTTACTGAGTGTACAGTATTCAGTGGGATAATATCGTATTCGTTCATAGTGGAAATTTGGTAAATTGGATTACTGAAGGGGACGGTTCATCAAGAATTTGTTTACGTTGAACTTGAAGACAACCAAATTGTAATCAGATGGAAAACAGGTACAGGGAAGAGAGTTCCACAGACATGCAGTTCTAGGAAAGTGTGGGGTAAATCTAAAAGATCCAATATTTTTATTGGGCAATTCCGGTTTCTGATTGGTTGCTTGCAGAACGTGAATCCATTTGATAGATCAGTTAATTGGAACATTCCAATTATCTTTAATCATACTTCCTTATTATACTAGAAAAATTACCATAGAACTCATCGACAATACTAGTTCTAATGATGTAATGAGTCCGTCCGAACGGCTTGTCCCTTGCGTTATTAATTGAAAATTTTCACGGCAACCACAGAAATCTCTTGAAAGTGGGTAATGAAATAACTGACAATGTGCACCAACACGGTGCCCGCATGTCGGTGAAAACGCACTCCCGTTCGTATTATCTGGATTATTTTCCAGATAAATCTAAATACTTCAGTGACGAAAAAAATGAGCGATATTAGATAGGGATGTAAAATTTAGAGCCGACTACTGCTGCTGCCTAAAAGGAAATACGCAGAAGTTGCGAATGACGTCATTCATTAATGAGTAGATTCCTTAATTCATTTTACTCTTCGTGTTCTATATTCAAAATATTATGCAAGTCTACCGTGGACAAATCAGATATTTTTATATAGCATTTTATTAATCGAAAAATAGATTGAAATTTAAGTTATTTTTAATGTGTTAATATTTCATTAACCTGTTCTGATTTTTTCTCCTTCTTTGTTCTCATGTTCCCGGTATTTCTTCTTTTTTTTCCGAATTTTCCAACTATCTAGTTCTCTTTTACTTCCATATTTTTCTGTTCCATTTTCAAATTATATTATTTCTTACTGTTCCATTTTCTTACTGTTCCATTCCTGGGTCTTCTTCAATTGTTCTTTATCTTTTCTTCGATTCTGTGTTCCTTCTATTCCCACCTTTTTCTCGCCTGAAGATACCAGATCAGACTGTCTGAAGATACAGGATTCTTTGCTTAAAATGCACCAAACATTTATGTTACTCTGTTTTCCACAGTTTTTCCATGCTGAACGATTACTTTTATGATCGTTATTGATGTTGTAAAATAGAATATTAGAAAAATGTACCAAGGCGAAAGGTATTTTTTAGGATAAAAATATTTACGTTAAAAATGAAGATATGATAGTTTTCACAGCTAACACAAACAGAGATGTTAGCTAGATACACGAATATACATGACAAAAATTAGCAATGGTCATGAGTGATACGTGTTGATAAAGTCATTAGATGGGAGATGTTTTTGCATACGTAGAGTTTTAGAGTTTGTGGTTAAAGCTTGGAAGAGAAAATAGAAAGTCGATTCGACCGATCATAATGGTTCGAAGCGCTCAGGGAAGCGAGAGGTCAAGCACCTATCATATGTAAGGAACGTTTACCAGCGTGCAACTTTCCAATATACTGTAATCAAGTTGCTGAAAAGATAACCCGATATTTGTTGATTCATTCGGGATGAAGTTCTTTGCAGTTTTACGCCAAACAAGACTAAAGATGGACCAGGTATGTTTCTCTTATCAGCCGATGTAAATCCCCAGAGAACCGTTATCCGCCCCTTTTTGTTGTAAATTTATATATATAAACGTTAAGTTCAATATATATATATATATATATATATATATATATATATATATATATATATATATAGATAGATAGATAGATAGATAGATAGTCATACACATACAGTACTGTTTCGTTATATCACAGCTCATCAGTCAAGCAAGGATCGAAACCCGACCGCCCATACGATAGTCAACACTTCTAACCATTACGCTAATCGACTGCTGCTATTCTGCGGCTGGTGAATTAACGATGTTTTGACATAGTCCGAATACCTAAGCTCAGTTTGTTTACACAAAGACTATCGCTTAATACGCTAATGGTAATTCGTATATCACTTATAATATGCTCAACCCGAGATAGGGAGCATTATAGTGATCCACATACAGTACTGTTTCGGTGTAGCACAGCTCAGCAGTGTGGCTAGACGGGCAACTATCTCAAGCCCTGATCGAATATATATATATATATATATATATATATATATATATATATATATATATAAATATAAGAGAATTGTGTTATGCACATTCATTTATATATACAAACCCACCGTACATCATTATATATGTTCTTAGAAGCACAATAAAACAGCAGCTTCAACTACAAAACAACCAAACCAAATACCATGATAAAATATTTGAAGATACAGACCGTCCAAACAGTCACGTTTGATTTTTTTGGTGGTGGATGGGGGTTATACAATTTCAATTTTCTTGATTTCATGTAGTATTTCTTTGTGATTTACCTCTGTCAAATGTTCTTCAAAGCAAAATTAAAAAACAAAAACAATTTCAGACGCAAAACAACCAAACTAAACACCATGAATAAATATTTGAAGATATAAGGAACTCGAAGCATAAAAACTCTTATCAAAATGATCACGATTGTCTGCGTTAAATAACCCGAATAAACAAAAATGAAAAAATATTTAGAAGATTTTTTTTACATAGGAATCACCACTTATCAAGGCCAAGAGTCCACTCGAGGATAAGAATTAAAGGGTGTACAGTAGAAATTGGACAATATAGTAATCGTTAGTAATGGCAAATCGGTAAATTTATAAACTTATATGGAACGGCTCATCAAAAACTTGTTTACGTTAAACTTGAAGACTACCATATTGTAATCAGCTGGACGGCAGGAAAACGAAAGACAATTCCATAGGGGTGCAGTTCCTAGAAAGAAGCTTTGTTCATGAAATCTACGATTAGAATTAAGCACAGATAAAGAGTGGGGGTAATTATTGATAGAGTTTTTTTTTTTGCTAGACGAGTGTTTCTTGTGAAAGTTTGGCGAGGGAGGGACCATAGATTGGAGCTCAGTCGATCACCTGCCATGAAAATAGAACTTGAAGTATAAAAACTTTTTTCCCAAAATTACTGGATTCGGCATTAAATAACCGGTAATAGATTGATATGCCGTAAAACAAAACCACGAAACCAAACTTTTTCAATCCGCAATTTTTTAAAATTTGCTTTTCACTTCCTAGTTCCATTCCTCGTTACTTTTATTTTTCCTTTTTGTTCTTTTTCCCCTAAAGATATATTTCCTCCTGCCATTTTATTTCTCAGAACTTTTCATCTCTGCTTTCCCTATTATTTCAATATTTTTCTTCTGTCCTGTACGGCATAATCACATTGACACACTCGTTCCCATTGGATCACCGAAGTTAAGCAACATCGAACCTGGTCAGTACTAAATGGGTGACCACTTGGTACTTCCAAGTGCTGTATGTGCTCTTTGTTTATCTCGGCATTGTTTCCAGTCATCCTGGACTTCTCCTTGCCACTGAAATCAAACACTGCCAATTCAGGAGAGGTGTGGGTGTAGATTGCGCAACCCTTGCCTCACAATTTCACCCGCAGCTACCCTCTACAGGGGGTATCCATTGTCTTTCGAGACTGAACGGAGGCATGGAGACTTATTTCCTATTATCCTCTTCGTGTATTTTCTTTCCATCTTCTTCCCGTGACACATTTTTCTCATTTTCCCATTTGCTTTCTCTCTTTTTCTACTAAATGTGTTTTGTCTTTTTCACATATCCTTTTCCTTTTCTTCTTCCACATCTCCCTATTTCCTTTTTCGTCTTTGCATACTTAGTTTTTTTCTCTTCCCTCCTTTCTATCAGATAATCGTCACTTCAATATGCACAGTCTTACTGCGATCCGTGTCCTCAATGCCTCAATGCCTCAACATTCAAATAAAACATGATCCGCTTTGCTGGAAGCTATTTGCGGCGGTTCTAATGACAATGACAGCATATTCTCGCAAATCGTTATCCGATCAAAGAATGGCGACGTACATGAAAGTACTGGAACTGAATTAGAATAAATATAATTGAATCGAATGCAACAGCAGCGAAAATCCAAATCTTCCATGAATCATCTCAACGGAATATGGTTCACATGGAACACAAAGATCAGACTCTTTGACCACTAAAGAAGTACAAACATAAAGATAATAAATATACGGATGACAAAAACAAGGGAATTTAACGAAGAGAGGAACGAGGATAAGTACAAATATCGTTAAAAATCAATGCCGTGCGTGAATACTAATATATTACGTTCATTTTAACATTCAGCCTGTCTCAACATCTTCTATAACTGAAATAAAAATACAAAACAAAGATTGGAATATAAAGCACAATGTAATATAGTGCATATGAACGCGTGAGAAAATATCATCAGCAGCGAAGAATAGCTGGCGTGAGAAGAGATTAGCTACAGTAGTAGTCGAAAAACGCGTATATGCAAATTAAGAAAGTGTGCGCGAATTGTCACAATAAAAAAAAATAGAAAAAGTTCACCCCGTGCTCAGAAGAGAAAGATAGTCGACGTCAAAGAAAATTGATGTGTAAAGGAGAGGACGTGAATGGGCTGGCTGTAACTGGTATGCGGTCGGAGGAAGAAGAAAAGTGTACACCGGGCGACATGGACGCCGAGACAGGAAAGTAACGGCTATAAATGCTTTTGTTAAAAAAGAAAAAAAAAATGCTGATCCGGATTTTTATTTAATTCTTTTCCTCTTGTTTGTATGTAACGACAACGTTACAACAATAACACTACTACACTAATGTGACCGTCACACTTTATCCGTGTTATTACATTTCAAGGACTCGGACCCACACGTTGTTTGGTACCGTCGCAAATGAACAAACAAACAAACAAACAAACACACAAAAAAACAAAAAAGAAATATATAAAAATTCGACTCGGCATTTTCCGAGTGCAAAACAAAAGCATTTATTCGTTGTTTTTCCAACAATAACGCATTTCACTATTTTTTCAAAATTGTTTTCGCACTCTCATGTGTTATATGGTCTGTTATAAAACACTTGACGTCGACCATAGCCGGCGTCTTCTCGTCTTCGACTTCACACGTCATAATTTTTTTTTCTGTTTTTTGCTCGATTACGTGCAGTCCTTCCTTATCCTTTTATTTTTCCTTCCCGTGACCTCAGCCATTCACACTTGCTTAATTTGCATATGTGCTAAGATCGTGGCCGCTGCTAATATTTTCGCTAGCCAGCTATCCTACGGCTGCTGCTGATTTTTTCACACTTGCACCATACGCGCTATGTCACTCTACAAAACCAACAACTACAACTCAACAACAACAACTACTACTGTAACTACTACTGCTAATGATAATGATAATACTACTAATAATTCGTATTATCTGAATTCTTTCGGCTACTGTTCTCATCTTGAGTGTTATTTTTACAAGGTTTCAGTCGATGTAACCTGCGAAGCATTTTGGATTGTGATAAAAATAAAAGGTGACCTAATTTAGAAGGATTTCGGATTCAATGATTGATGGATAAAGTAGGGTATCAGAACAGATACTACACTTTATTCCTAGCCAAGGTCACCTGATATTCACATGTTTGTACAAATCTACGATGGCGTATTGAGTATTTTTTGGATTTCTTGCCGCCATATGTAGACATTTTGTCCTAATAATACATAAATCAATAATCCCAGGTCTAACACACACACACACACACACGCCCCCATATATATATATATATATATATATATATATATATATATATATATATATATATATATGAAATTTATTTATACAAACATTGATGGCTACATATGTGCATACATGTTTCTGTAAACACCCGCGTTGGGGGATTACGTCTTCAGCCATCAATGTTTGTATAAATAAATTTCGTATACCTGCTCTGTTTACTCATTGAGCACTCTTTGGTGGACACATGTTGTTTCATTGGATGTACTTCTAGGAAACTGAACTCTACTGGCTATATACATACATATATATATATATATATATATATATATATGTATATATATATACTAGTCTGGGTGTCCGGCGTTACGCATGTGTTTTGAGGTATGTGTTTAGAAAAACAAAACAAAAAAGTGGTAGTAGGAAGCCGGGCTTGAACCTGTACCGTTAAGGAGGAAAAGAACGTAAATAAAAGACCCTAAAACGTGACGTCTTAACTGTTACGTCCATCGTCAAACCGGGATTGAAGAACGTTTAAATTAAAACTAGTTAATCGTGAAGAGGGGATAACTTCCGAAAATATGAGCGAAAAAAGCGACCCCTCCCTGAAGAAAAGTGCCCATTTGAGTATTAAGTAATTAATGTTTTTAGTTAATTTTTCGATATTTGCAGTCTGAAGTATTAAGCTTCAAAACGATACCAATCTCGTGAAAATCTGTCGCCTCTGTTGAAAATTTTAGACATACATACATACATTTAAACAGACAGGTGGGATTTATATAATAGACTAGCAGGGCTACCCGGCGTTGCTCGGGACCGTATAAACAATGAAAAAACAAAAGCAGATATTGAATATATGTTTTATTCTTAGGGGAGAGGAATCTTTCATCTCTATGTATTATTTGTTTATCTACCCTAGGACTGGTATTGTTCATGTTTTATCCCTAGCGTAGGTAATTTACAGCATGTATATGAAATTGTTTTACCTTAGGGAGAAGAGAACAGGTAATATACAACATAATGTGTCTATATTACATCCCTGGCAACGCCTAGAAACCAGCTAGAACATGTATTTCAGTCAATCTTTATTACATCCTGGGCTATGCCGGGAAACCAGCTAATCTCTATTTAGTGACTTGACCACCAAAATACCTCCCTAAGTGTGTCCTTTCTTTTGAACTTATTAGATATAGGTATCTAGAAATTTGTGTGAAATTTTGTTGAATGCATTGTTTACTATGATTTTCTTATTGTTCTACACAATATCAACTGTAGCGAAATAACACAGTAAACTTAGTGTAATGTTAGAACAAAGAGCAAAGGAAAAAATTAGAATCATATTCTGTAATTGCAAATCTAAATTTGCTAGCGTGTACCAGTATTTGCCAGGTTGTGGAAATTTGTAATTTATAACATATGTAGTGGCCTTTTCCTAGATACCTATTTTTATAATTGTTTCAGTACATTGCTACAAAATGTGACATTTGTTGGCGTTTGTAAAAAAAATCATGAATTTGCTTATATTCCAAAAAAGAAAATATCAGTGCACAGTATTGAAAGTGTTTGAGATTCAAAAGTCTGTAAAATTTCTACTAACTTCATAAGATGTCATGTGAGAAACTGAATTGAATATCAAGACATTATCTGAAGCGTTTTTATGTTGGTGTAACATATGTGTTTACAGTGAACCTTAACTTTTTATAAACAGATTGGTATGCAATGACATAGGCTAGGAATCTTAGACAAAATATATATAAATTGGAAAAATGTGTGAACAAATGAAAAAAAAATGATCCGCTCCACTTGATGACATCAAGCACAGTAATATTTTAGTGAAGAAAATATGAAATTGATGTTCAGTGATTAGTTTGGATGAATGAGAAAATGTAATTGTTTGATGCATAAAAAATAACTCATTACTATTAAGCAGCAAAAAAATAGTGATTTGAATATTAAGGAAAACATCAAATCAGATTATGTAAAAAAAAAAAGATGAAATTAGAAAATATATATTTTCTGTTTATGAGTTTTGCCAATCAAAATTTTGTGGCAGAAATTGGGTGATTACCATGCAATTTTATTTTGGTAAAATTCTTAAATTATTTCAATGTTTATTATAATTTCTTATTAGTGACTTGTTATCATCAAAATCCGCCCCAAAGAGTGTCCTTTCTTTTATTAGGTATCAGAATAGGTATCCAGATTTCTACTTCTATACAAATATGATATTGTAGTACAGTAAATGTCAAATTGTTTTTCAAGTATTAGTTTGTAACGTTTGTACTGACTTCATCAGATGTCATGTAAGAAACTGAATTCTATGTAAGAAGACTTTATCTGAAGTGTTTTTATTTTGGTATATCATGTGTGATTACACTGTAGTAATTGCGCTGAAATCATGTTACTTACAAATGACAAAAGTTAAATCAATTTCTTATTCAGCTACACAATATAAACTAAAGGAAATCAAATTTGCAAAATAAAAGAAATATGTAGTTATGGGTTAGTTTGGAGTTAGAATAAAAAGCCAACAAAACAGTTAGTTTGTATTGTGTAGATTGTTCATTTCTGATAGTATTGAGAGTGGTCAATGAAAACCTTAATTTCTGACAAAATACTGTAATTTTCTTGGATACCCATTCGTAAAAAGTACCTTTTTTGTGAAAAAAAAGAACACTCCCCAGATCACCTTCACCACCTAAAACACAAAAACAAAAATATCTTTATTCTTCAAATATTGTGCACATTGTTAATGTAAAAAACAGATCCGCACCACTTGGTGAAATCAAGAACAGTAATATTTTAGTAAAGAAAATATATAATTGATTTTCAGTAATTAGTTTGAATGAATATCAGAAAATGTAATTGTTTGATGCATAAGAAAGAACTGACTGTTTCTAATTTCGTTTCCTTTTAATTTCATTTTTGTCCAATCCAATCTGAAGGAGGCGGGTGGTATACCCTGCGTTGTACAGTTATTTTTAAGACTCTCTCCAACATGTATGTAACACAAAGGGTTTTTCCATGGCGCATTTCGCATTCTTTTCCTTTTGGGAAAAGTTTCGTAATCATGTCTGAATGATAAGTCAGAATTGTTAATGTTGGCTCAGTGTTTTATTCTTATAATCTGTTGAACAAAGAATCAATCAGACTGTCTGTGTGTGTCGGTGTATATGAGAAGTTTATTTTAGATCCCCAGGGGTTAGACCGTGTGTGGACCATGTATTTTTAAGGATTTTCCTTTCTCGTTCCCTTCCCATCTTGGGGAAGGAAACTTTTTTTTTATCGTGGCTCAGAAGGTTTGCTGAGCACTCTTCCCACAAAGGTGGGATGGGTAAATTTTTTTTTTATTTGGTTGACTGGAGGGCGGGCTGAGCACTCCCCAAAAGGTAGGAGCCGGGGAACTTCTCCTCCCAGAAAGGGGGCCCGGGAAGGCTTCCCTCTCCCCATATTTTTTTTTGTTTTTTTGTGTAAGGTTGATCTCTTTCCGAATGGAGTAAGCGGAACCGACAGGGGGGTCAATCAACCATACAAAAGGATATCTATCTCTTAGTTGAAAGAGGGAAGGTCTCCCTGTCCTCCCATACCCCGTCTGAGAGAAGTATCCCCAGCTCTCAGCTTGGGGGGGTGTAGGAGGGCTTAGCCCGCCCTCAAGGCAAATAGTCTGACTGTCTGCCTAATATAAAAAGGCGATTTTAGCTGGTCAGGCGGTATGACCTGCGTTGACTATTTTTCCTCCACCTGTTGACCTTCCCTCCCTGTAAGAGGGAGCCGTGCTACGCAGATTAGGGAAGGGCTGAAGGGGTGATTTTTTTTTTTTTACCTCTCGCTATAGGGAGGTGGCAGTCATCCCATCAAAGAAGGGGATCAAGCAGGGAGCATTCTCTCTCCTGCATTAGGGAGGGGGTTCTTTTCTTTTTAAGTGTGCCCGTTTTAATAATAAACACATTTTATTATTTTAAATATTAATATTTATTTTTAATAATAAACACATTTTATTATTTTAAATATAAATATTTATTTTTAATAATAAACACATTTCATTTTAAATATTAATATTTATTTATAATAATAAACACATTTTATTCTACTTTAAATATTAATATTTATTTTTAATAATAAAAACATTTTTATTTGAATATTAATATTTATTTTTAATAATAAACACATTTTTATTTTAATATTAATATTTATTTTTAATAATGAACACATTTTATTATTTTAAATACTATTATTTATTTTTAATAATGAACACATCTTATTTTATTTTTAATATTAATATTTATTTTTAATAATAAACACTTATTATTTTATTTTAAATATTAATATTTATTTTTAATAATAAACACATTTTATTATTTTAAATATTAATATATATTTTTAATAATAAACACATTTTATTATTTTAAATATTAATATATATTTTTAATAATAAACACATTTTATTATTTTAAATATTAATATTTATTTTTAATAATAAACATTTTATAATTTTAAATAGTAACATTTATATTCATTAATAAACACATTTTATTTTATATTAAATATTAATATTTATTTTTATTAATGAACACATATTATTTTAAATATTAATAATTATTTTTAATAATAAACACATGTATTTTATTTCAATATTCATAAACATTAACGTTGTAATTTAAAAAGAAAATGCTATTAAAAATTATAAAAAAAGGTAAAAAAAAAAAATTCCGAAAACATGGAAACAAAATATTTTTACCCAAAAAGTATTAGCATATGAGTTAAATAAATAACTGTTGCCAGAAGTATTTGTAATAAAGTGTATTGTAAAATTCCAAAAATATTAGCATATGAAATAAATAAATACATGTTATTAAGTTCTATAAATAAAAAGAAAGTAGTCAATATAACTCCTCGAAAAATGTAATTCAAGCCCTAATTTTTTTTTCAAATAAAGGAGCAAGGACCAAGGTTCCATTAAAAAAAAAAGAAAAAACAAATAACGTGGTTTAAAAAAAAGGTTTTAAACTTCATTAATTATTTACTATCGGGTTACTAAATTAAGTATTTACTTTTTAATAGACACTTAAAAATTGGGATGGGGGGGTTCGTGAATTTAAAAAAAAAACGATTGTCTAAAATATTATATTCGATTTATTGGAAAGAACATAAAATTTCACATTGACCCTGAAAATATCGTAAAAATAGAATCAATAGAAAAATTTTGATAGATTTTAAAAATTAAAAAATTGCAAAAATATTGAGTTAAAAAATTGAAAAATATTGAGTTCGGAAAATTCATTACTGTTTAAAAAAAATATTTGGGTTTGTATGACTGTACACATAGATTCCAAAAAGTTGTCAAAAGACAAATATATAACAAATAAATGTTATCAAAGGCAAGATAAGTTACTTTTCTATCAAACTGGATATATTTTTTGTGTTTTTATTCAATGTAACATATTTATTCAGCTCGAAAAACATACAGTGTTTACCGATGTATTCGAAAAATGCCACCCGTTGTTTACAAAGCCATTTGCCGGAAGTGACGTTTTATCTAAGGATGATCAAAACCGTATAGAATGAACCTTTTTTTATATGTTTTATTCAAACAGGCTTTATTTGAACTTAATGGACTTTTTTTGTATTTATTAACTGTTTTATTCTTTTTATCAAACAAAAATAGAATTTTTATATTGACATATTATGGACTGTTTTTCGAACATCGAAATTTTAAAATTAGTTTTATTTAAAAAAAAAAAGACGGTGTTGTTTTTTTAATTGAATTCTAAACTTTATTTGAATTTTTCAACAAACTTTTACAGACATAATGGACTGTTTGTCAAACATCGAAATTTTAAAAATAAAGTTTTATGACCCTTCTAGAGTTATCGAATCTATAAAGTCTATTTTTTTATATGCTAGTGCAGAGAGTGATCCGTGCTAGATTAAGAATGGCTTTTAATAATAATAATGTGGAAGCCTTTAAACTGTCGAATATGATTTTTAGTATACTGTAATTTTCGTGTACATAAGCGTCGTCATGGAAACAAAATATTTTTACAAAAAAATAGTAGCATTGAGTTAAATAAATAACTGTTGCCAGAATTTATCGAATTTTTATTTTTTAATAGCATTTTCTTAAAACGAACAGAAAAATAATTTCCCATGAAAAAAAAGAAAATGCTATTAAAAAGTATAAAAAAATAAAAAAATAAAAAAATTCTGTAAACATGGAAAAAAAAATATTTGTACCCAAAAAGTATTAGCATATAAGTTAAATAAATAACTGTTGCTAGAAGTATTTGCAATAAAGTGTATTGTATAATCCGAAAAATATTAGCATATAAAATAAATAAATAAATTTTAATAAGTTCTATAAATAAAAAGAAAGCAGTGAGATAAAAATATAAAAATACGTACGTAAAATTAAAAACACACCGACTGGTTTTAAAGAGGGTGATAGAGAAAGTGTGTGTGTGTGAGAGAGAGAGAGAGAGAGAGAGGGGGGGGGAAAGAGAAAGCGGTGTATAGTGAAGTTAGTTCCTTTTAGAATAATAAAATTTGTTTATTAATGAAAAATCGAATCAGCACAAAAATTAAGTGTTTCCATAGTAACCAAAAGCGGTGCATAGTGAAGTTAGTTCCTTTTAGATTCGCCATTAGTGGACGTTGACGTCACGTCACGTGACATGACTAAGCGTTTTTAAACGAATAGAAAAATAGAAAGAGGGTGATAGAGAAAGTGAGAGAGAGAGAGTAAGTGTGAGAGAGAGAGACGGTGTTGGTTTTACTCCTCCCCCCCTTCCAGCTTAAGAGGTATGAGGTCACGTGGTAATATACAAAATGGCTAATTATTTTATTACATAAATATTATGATATTTTTATTATCGTCTAATATTTTGAAAGCTGAATTTTTTTATTCCTGTACATTTTTTCCTGACATTTTTCGTTAAAACTCTTGTATAAATAATATTTTTAACCAGTTAATCACGATGGAAACATTGTCATAAAGTTTAATAAAATATATAACGAAGGAGAAGAGAAAATGCAAAAGTATCGGAGACAGAACTTGTTATTTACAATTGTTCGCCATTAGTGGACGTTGACGTCACGTCACGTGACATGACTAAGCGTTTTTTTTACGTATGAATTACATTGGATCATTCAAGAATTACGTAATAAAAAGCATTACAATGACAGTTTTTTTTGGGCCCCCCTTGGAGATAACTGATACGTTTACCCCTTTCTCCTCGTCCGTTTGACGTGAAATTTCGATATTTGTCATCCGGGATATGGGGCTTCGATATGATACCAAATTTATCAAGTCTGGTTGTGTCTTTCAAAAGTTTTAGCGTTACATACAAACATACAAACTCACAGACATTTATATATATAGATAACACTACTAATGACCATGCATATAATTTTAATTTAAGTTCTGACCTTTAAATGATCTGTCAAAATTTGAGTCAAAACGGATTAGTAGTTTACAAATTACAGTAATTTAAGTACTATTATTTGATGTGATAAATAAGGTAAGCAAAGTAATAACATTACAAGATAAGTCTTGTAAAGCCATTACTTTGCTTGCCTAATCCCTGTCCCTATGATTTTAAGGGTTGATATGATGCACTCACATAGCCTAATCTTTTGATCTTGATCTCAACGATTACTAGCTATTTGCATAGCCTAAAAAAACGTCCCACGAAAAGAGATTTGGCTCTAATGATGATGTAATACCGGAACCTCTGGCGCATCTTGAGGGCAAATATAAAAGAAGGTTTAAGAATATGAATTGAAGTAAAAACGGATCAAAAGGAAAATAATAAATAAAAAAAAATAAAAATAAATAAAAAGGGTTGATATGAGTAATAATGAATAAGTAAAGGAAGAGAAAATGGGAAACAGAAAAGAAATTTTGAAGAATGTGGACATCGGCGTCGGCAAAACAAGAGAAGAGAACTGGCGGACGGGTATATATATATATATATATATATATATATATATATATATATTTCTGTAGAAATATATCTTCTTCTTATATATCAATGCTTATATAAGAAATAGTAATTCTTCTGATGAGTTAAGGGCATAATAAATTCATTGATTGATATAATAATTAAGTGATTGATTTTGCGCTACGAAACAGATACTATCAAAAATTTTATAAGTCAACTGAATTAAAGGAATAAATTATAAGATGGTCAACATCATGAATTTTGGAATATAACATTTTGTCATTTATTCTCTAAATATATATATATATATATATATATATATATATATATATATATATGTCGGGACGATTAATCGAAATCGGTATCGGGAATCAGAAAAATCGGAGCTTTTTGGAGTATCGGAATCGGTATACGATTCGAAAAACATTGAGTCTACTTTTCCGATTCCGAAACCGATTCCTTAAATTATCTTTTTTATTTTATTTTATTTTATTTTTGTGTATTCAATTTTCACCCCAAATAAGGCACAGTGCCACTTTGAAGAAGGGGGCTACCATCGGGGACATAATTTGCGGGGTTATTATGAAGAGAGATGAGTAGAGAGATGTTTGTTCACATTACACTTAAACTTCTGCGTATCAGTCCAGTTGGGAAAGCAGAATCTCGGAAGGGTGTTCCAAAGATTGCAGTTCTGGGGAAGAAACTATTGGAGTAAAAGACTTTTTTACACCTAGGGATCTCTATTGTAAAGGGGTGGGACTTAGTTGCTTTTCGGGTTTGTCGGGGGTAGTCACGTCGAGGAGGTACAAGTGCTTGCAGTTCGTCAGAGCATTGACCATTAAAGTATTTGTAGAACAGACAGAGGGATGCAACATATCGTCGATGGGATAGAGGCTGAAGTCTAGATGACAGTTTAGGACCTATCAGGTTGGCGACTCTCTTTTGAACCCTGTCCAGGAGTGAGAGACAAGCAGCAGATGCACTAGCCCAAACGTGACAGCAATATTCCATACATGGTGGCTTATAGAGGTACAGGATACTTTCAGGCCTTAGTAATTTTCTAACACGGTAGAGACAGCCCACCTTCTTTTCAGCAAACTTGGCAATGCTCTCAATGTATATATTCCAGTTCATGTTCCCTGTAAACGTAAGGCCGATGAGTTTAAAAGAAGTACTTTCAGGCAATGTGTTCTTGGCCATTGCTATTGGGGGTAGAGAAGGTTTCTTGTAATTATTAAAGGAAACAAGCTTAGTCTGTGCATCATTGAATGTGATCATCCAGTTTTGTCCCCATTTCACTACAGATTGAAGACCATCCTCTAGTGTTTCTGCCATTTCCTTAGATATGTGTTCATTTGTTTTCCACTCATATCTGTTATAGAGAGTGGTGTCATCGGCGAATATACCCATCTCCGAAACAATTTTATCAGGGCGATTATTTACGAATATCACGAATAATAAAAGTCCAAGGATAGATCCCTGGGGTACCCCTGCATTTGTATCATATTGTTTAGATGTACGACCGTCGAGAACAACTTGGATTTTTCTCTTACTTAAGAAGGATTTAATTACATTATGCATTCTTCCAGTGATACCATATGATCTAGTTTTTCTTAGAAGACCATCGTGCCGTACCCTGTCAAAACCCTTCGATATATGAATAGCTACCGCTCTACCCTCTCCTGTTTTGTACAGTGAACGGTATATACGGCCAGAGACTACAGTTAAGATATCTGCTCTTGAACAGGCTTGCCTGAATCCATATTGTTTGCCGGTCATTAGTTTAACAACTGTTAGGTGTTGGACTAGGGCTTGATTAACTAAGAACAAATATTTTGGCGAAAAGCGGGAGGAGGCTAATGGGGCGATAATTTAGTGGGTCAGTTCTTTTACCAGAATTCTTGAAGACTGATACCACGAAGCGGTTTTCCAGCAGTCGGGAAAGAAAGATTCGTTAAGGCATTTATTGTAAAGTTTGAAGAGAACTGGAGCAACCTCAGCAGAGCATTTTTTAATAGCACAACCGGAATGAGATTTGGTCCACATGCTTTTGAGGTGTCTATGTTTTTTTATGATACCATGCACCTGAGAAGGGGTGATTTTCAAATCGTCTAGTTTGGCGTCTGTCCGCAAAGGAAAGTCGGGGAGGGCGTGGTGTGTGTGGAGTTTGAGGCAAACTCACTGGCAAGTAGATTAGCCTTGTCGGTTGCCGTGCAAGCAACCTCATGATTGTTTGATAGTGGGGGAATCGTTAACTGCCTATTATTTACTACACTGTTGAAGATTTAAAAAATCACGGGTTCGTAATTTCTGTGCGTCGATGCGTTTTCTGGTGGTTTCAGTGTAATCCGTCTTAGCTGTCGCTATTACTCTCTTACAATTATTTGATTTGATTTTTTTACATAGGCATCACTACTTATCAAGACCAAGAAGCCACTCGAGGATAAGGTTAAAGAGTGTACAGTAGAAATTTGACAATATAGTAACCGTTAGTAATGGAGATTCGGTAAATTTGTTAATTATATGGAACGGTTCATCAAAAACTTGTTTACGTTAGACTTGAAGACAACTATATTGTAGTCAGCTGGAAAGCAGAAAAACGGAAGACAATTCCACAGGCGTGAAGTTCTAAGAAAGAAGCTTTGTTCATGGAATCTACGTTTAGGTTTAGGCACAGATAAAGAGTGGGGGGAATTAGTGATATTGTTTTCTGCTAGACGGGCGTTTCTTGTGAAAGTTTGGCGAGGGAGGGGGCCATAGAATAGAGCTTAGCCGAGCAGTTGCCAAGAAAATAACGATAAAGAAGAGACAAACTCGCAACATCTCTTCTGTGAGAAAGAGGTTGCAGGGAAGAGAAAAGGACATCACCCACAAGGCTACAAAGTCTATTTTGAACTCTATTAAGGCAGAATAAGTCCTTTCTAGCAGCTCCTGCCCAGATGTGGTAACAGTACTCCATCCTTGGACGTAACTGGCTCTTATAGATAGAGGATTGCATCAGCAGTGAGATAGCTACTGGATAGATAGAATGATTCCACCATTTTTCCAGCGGCCTTGGCAACGGATTTAATGTATGTGTTCCATTTAAGATCAGGAGTAAAGGTCAAGCCCAGAAGCTTGTCAAAACATGAGGCCTCCCCAAGACGAGAGCCATTCATTTCAATTGATGCCAGATGGGGATCAGAGCGTTTATGATGTAAAGATAAAAGTTTGGTTTTAGATGCATTAAAAGTAACAAGCCACCTCTTTCCCCATTGTACCACTTGCTCAAGATCAGAGGAGAGAGAATCGTTTACGGTCTTAGATGTGCTACCATAGATAGTAGTGCCATCAGCATAGATGTATACGAATGATGCAAGGATGTGGTTTGGAAGATCATTAAGATAGATCAGGAAGAGATTTGGCCCCAGGATGGACCCCTGAGGGACTCCAGCATTAACACTGAAAGCTTCTGATTTCTGCCTATCAACCATTACTCTTATGAACCTATCAGAGAGAAATGATTTAATAATTGAGAAGACATTTCCAGCTATACCATAGCTGGAGATCTTGCGAAGTAAACCTTTATGCCATACTCTATCAAAGGCCTTTGATATGTCAAGAGCAATTGCTCTAGAAAGGTGGCCTCCGTTGAGAGATTCGCTAACCCTATGAGATATAACTGTAAGCACATCTGCAGTAGATCTAGCAGAACGGAAACAATATTGCATGTCACTAACAAGGTTATTTTTGCTGAGATGGTTGATTACTTCTCTATTTAACACAGATTCCAGCACCTGCTCATGACGCACAGGAGACTTATTGGCCTGTACTGTGAGGGAGATTCTTAAATACGGGGCATACTAATGATATTTTCCAGGGTGACGGGAAGCAATTCTCCTTAAGACAACGTTTAAACAGTGCTGTAAGGTGGGCGCTAGTTCTGGTTGAAGTCTTTTGAATACTATAATTGGAATACCGTCAGGGCCGGTTGCTTTACTGGAATCAAGGTTTTTGATTAGCTTGGCAACATCACGTACATATATTTGTATATCACGTAGCATGTTTTCTGATACAGGAGGAAATATTGGAGGTTGGCAGTCTTCGTCGCAAAGGTTATAATTAGCTGCAAATTCTTGGCAAAGAGTTTGGCTTTGTCTGATGCTGACGAGATTACCTCAGGTCCATTTATGAGAGTTGGGATAGAGCACACGCTTCTGTTCAGGATTCTGTTTGCTATTTGCCAAAACTGGTGGGAACCAAGCCGCTGCTCAGCTACTTTGGACTTGACGGACTGAGCATACAACTCTTTTGCGTTCTTCATTACTTTTTCACAGTAGTTGCTGGCAGTTCTGAAAACGGCTTTAGTCTCAGTACATCTATTACGTTGGAAGCAATGGAAAAACTGATTTCTATGCGCAATGGCAGTAGCACATTCCGGAGAGAAACACGGCTGGCTGTTAGGATTCTGCTGGAATTTTTTCGATGGTATGAAACGGTCTATACCTACAATTAACCATTCTGTCAGGTCTGATACTATAGAAGACACATCATTTTTAAACATGGAATTCAGAGGTAGATCTTATATAAATGTGCGGAAGCTATTGCAGTCAGCCATAGTTGATCGATATACTGTACGAATAGAGAGGTAGATCTGGGGACTTATTACATTTCATTTTTATCTTAACTGATACAACTGAGTGGTCGGAAGATCCAAGTGGAGACAGAACAGAAGCTGAACACAGTCCAGAGCAAGTTGTGAGAAAGGGGTCTAGGAGACTTGCATACTAGCCGTCAGTATCGGGCACACGGGTGGGTTCGTGAACAATCTGAGTGAGGTCATAAGCAATGGAGAAATCATGACAGGACTTCCCCTCATCATCGGTCTTGTTTGAGTGAGTTAACCATTCCACATTGTGAACATTGAAGTCTCCACAGACATGAATATTAGCTGAAGGATAAGCAGATAGGATGTGGTCAATTTTTTCCGATATGCTTTGAAAGATAGTAACTCTGCTGTTGTGGGGGGCGATAGAGAGCAAATATAAATGCAGTAGTTTGAGCAAGTGCAGCCGGGAAGCACACATAGGGATCTTCCCTGGAGATGTCCCTACCACATGGAAAGCTATCTTTTATATAGGCAAATATTTCATGCCCATGGTCAGATTTGGAAGTAAAATTAGAGTATCCTTTAATTACAAACTCATCTAGGGAAATGGTCTGTCCAATGCCAGTTTCACTTAGAAATAATATGTCTGGTTTAGTCTCCTGTAATTGGGTTTCAACCTCTGAAAGGTTAGAACGTAGACCCCTGATGTTAGAGAAGGAGACCTGGTAGTGGGGGTCTACGTTAGAAGCTGGAGATCCGGGTTTAAGAAACATCTTTCACCGCTGATCGTAATAATAAACCAAGAAATATTGATTAATTTAAGACTAAAATCTCTAGATATCTATTTGTACGTTTGAGAAAATACAGGCACATTTCGAATGTGTTTTTGTAGTAATCGGAACAAAATAACACTTTTATAGTTAAATATTTAGAGATCTATAAAGAATCGGAATTGGAATCGGTGATTGTATCGGAATCGGGAATTTAGTATGGAATCGGTAATTGTATCGGAATCGGGAAAAATATTGGAATCATCCCATCACTAATATATATATATATATATATATATATATATATATATATATATATATATATATATATATATATATATATATATGTGTGTGTGTGTGTGTGTGTGTGTGTGTCTGTGTGTATCCCTTTTCCTCTTTTCTTTCTCTCTCTCCTCTCCCTCTCCCATCTCTATCCATTACTCCAACTCTTTTTTTTTAATATCCATATGAAATTAGAAATCCATTATCTTTTGAAAATCTTCAACATAACACTATATATATATATATATATATATATATATATATATATATATATATATATATATATATAAATTTGGTTTTAAAAAGCAGGGAAAAGGTGCTCGATACGCTGGAAGAGCTAAATATGTTTTTTTCAACTTCGGGAGTATTTGTATAAATAATTACAATGTTGTTTCTATAGACGGGATAGACAAATTATCCAGCCCATATCATTAGACAATTTAAGCCAAAATAAATTATAAACAAAAAGAATTTTTAACTACATATGGATATTAAGAGTTGGAGTAATGGATAGAGATGGGAGAGGGAAAGGAGAGAGAGAAAAAAAGGAGGGAAAGGGTTGGGGAAGAAAAAGTATATTCATATGAATTAAATTAAAATTAAACAAAGAGAGAAGGAAAGGCACGATATTGAGGATGTCAATAAGAAGTTGTTTGTTTTCCCCATATCGCTTGTATTTTGAGTCTAAAATGTCCCTTAATATTACCCCTCTCACTTTAAGTAAAAGATTTAATATTTTCTTTTTATTAATAAAATAATAGGTTTCGCTTCTTTCATTTGAGAACCAGATGCATTAAGTTACAAATAAAATTTATTTTCGTCGCCTGATGAATGACTTTTGGTTTTAGTCAACCAATTGTCTGAAACATTAGCATGTTCAGTGTAGCGAGTATATAAAATTTGTATATACCAATAAAACAATAAAAATATTGTATATATATATATATATATATATATATATATATATATATATATATATATATAGTAGCGTCCAAGACTAAGGGACAAAATTTGGAAACCTATTTGTTAAAAATAACAACTGTGAAAAGCTGAAATTTTGACAACTGGTAGTCGTTATTATCCGCAATAACATACTAAAATTTGAATCATTTGCAAAGGATAGAAAAATAATTATAGCAATTATTTATTTATTTTCAAAATAGGAACGTCCAAAAGCAAGGGACAAAATTGAGAAAAACAATGTAAGTAGCCAAAAATAAAAAAAATACATGTACAATCAATATTTAGTAAATGATCCCTTGCTCTCAATGACACCTGCATATCTACAAGAACGAATCAGTTCTTGACAATCCTCGATACTAATTTTAGACCATTCTTCTTGAAGCTTCACCCACAAATCCTCCGTGTTACTGGAATTTCTTTGCATAACTTTCACTCCTATGGTCTTCCTAAGATTTTCTATTGGATTTAAGTCAGGACATTGCGATGGCATAATTTCGAAATCTTGCTCGCTAAGGTAACTGATTACCACCTTCGATTGTGACATGGGTCATTATCTTGCATAAAGGTAGCCCCATCGAAACCTGATTTCTGCATGATTGCCCCAACATGACCTTGAACAATGTTTTTATAGATCTACGCGTTTACACGAGTTTGTAACCGGAGAAGAGGCGTTGTATCTTGGCTAGGAAACGTTCCAAATACCAAGACGCTTCCGCCCTCAAACTTGGCAGTTTTCTTAGTACACTTTTCACTTAACCTTTCACCAATACGTCTCTTTACATTGTTTTTTTTTCAATCATTTCCAAATAAATTAAACTTGTATTCATCACTGAAAAATACTTTTGCCCAATTTTCATGTCCAAATTACATACCTGTTTGCAAACTTTAATATCTTCTTATTCTTCAAACTAAGTGGTTTATTCCCTCAGGTTCAATTAAACAGCCCTATTTCTTGAAGTCGTCTAGAAACAGCCTGTCTTGTCACATTGACACATGAGGTACGATTCATAACCCTTTTAATTTCTGTGCAAGACTTAAAACGGTCCTTTAATATCATACGCTGCATTATTCGATCTTCTGTTGCCGAAGTTTTTAGGGGTCTGCCGGTTTTAAAAGCACTAACTATTTTGTCAGTGCCATTGTGAAATTTAACAACCCTGCCTACAACACTCTGGGAATGTTTCACTTTCTCTGAAATTTATCTAATGGTGTGATTTTCTTTGTGTAGCTTCACAATAGCTGGTCTCACAGAGTAATAAAGTTGTTGGCGTTTCGACAATGTGCCGGCTAATGCAACGTTTACAAATAACTAAGTAAGACTCATTCTTTAGAGGAAATAAAAAAATTGACTATAGCATTCTGTTTACATTGTTTTCTCAATTAAGTCCCTTTATTTTGGACGTTCCTATTTTGAAAATAAATAAATACTTGTATTACTTCTTTTTCCTTTTGTTTGCAAATTATTCAAATTTTAGTATGTTATTATGGAGGATAACGACTATCAGTTGAAAAATTTTCAGCTTTTCACAGTTGTTATTTCTAACAAATATTAGGGTTTAAAATTTTGTCCCTTAGTTTTGGACGCTACTGTGTGTGTATGTATATATATATATATAAATATATATATATATATATATATATATATATATATATTCAATGATTTAAAAACATTATTACAATGATCTAAACATAATTCTCAATGAAAAACCAAGACACGGAATAATAAAATAATGCTAAAAAATAAACATTGTTGGTGACTACCCCCTTATTTAAATATACATCTTTCTTCCGTTGGAATTCCTTAACACATTTTATATATATATATATATATATATATATATATATATATATATATATATATATATATATATATCATAATCGTTTCACACCGTTTCCCGTCAGCAACGACGAACCGTTTCCCGTCAGCAACGACGAACCTTGCCAGTAACAGATGGGTGACCATTTGGAACTTCCAGGTGCTGCTGTGCTCTCCGCTTATCTTGGCATTGTTCCCAATCGTCCTGGACTTCTCACTGCCACTGAACTCAAGCAGTGCCGACTTAGATGCGGTGAGGATTACGCAACCCTTGCCTCAAAATTACACACGCAGCTACCTCTACAGGGAGATATCCTTTGTCGTCCGAATATAGTATATAATTATATAATAGAATATAGTATATAAGTATATAATAGAATATAGTGTATAATTGTATAATAGAATATAGTATATAAGTATATAACAGAATATAGTATATAATTATATAATAGAATATAGTGTATAATTATACAATAGTATATAGTATATAATTATATAATAGAATAGAGTATATAAGTATATAATAGAATATAGTGTATAATTATATAATAGAATATAGTATATAATAATATGATAGAATATAGTATATAATTATATAATAGAATATAGTGTATAATTATATAATAGAATATAGTATATAAGTATATAATAGAATATAGTATATAAATATATAACAGAATATAGTATACAAGTATATAATAGAATATAGTATACAAGTATATAATAGAATATAGTATAAAATTATATAATAGAATATAGTGTATAATTATATAATAGAATATAGTGTATAAGTATATAATAGAATATAGAATATAAGTATATAATAGAATATAGTATATAATAATATAATAGAATATAGTATATAATTATATAATAACATATAGTATATAATTATATAATAGAATATAATATATAATTATATAATAGAATATAGTATATAAATATATAATAGAATATAGTATATAATTATATAATAGAATATAGTATATAAGTATATAATAGAATATAGTGTATAAGTATATAATAGAATATAGAATATACGTATATAATAGAATATAGTATATAATTATATAATAGAATATAGTATATAATTATATAATAGAATATAGTATATAATATAGTATATGCAATTGGAATATATAGTATATTGAAATATACAGAACCAAATGAGAAAATCGTGAAATGTCTATAAAAGTAAAAAAATATAGATGTATTGAGATATTGTATATGAAATATGCAGGGACGATAACATCTACGAATATTATTTGTTCTCCTTATAAATTTTCACATAATTCGTCATTAGATATTACTCATTCACAACCGTTGCTGTTTCCTGAAGTCGCTGGTAGTGCAAGTCTGCACAGATTACCAATACTCTCCACCTCTTTCGATTACTTTTGCAAATGAATTTGTGTTACCGCAACAGCCGCTTAACATTTATTTCTTGATGGCAACGGTCATTGGTCTTCACTAGAATTTAGATGACAACAAGCCCACCTTTAAAGTCTCAGTCCTATTTACACTCATCCAGTGGAGGTCTAGCCAGTGCTTTTCTTCTATCATGCTGGGCTATTCATAACTATTTGATGTGGCACCAGTTAAGCAGACGCTAACGTTCTTTATTTTTTGGGTGGATGGGGGTTGGGGGTGGAATGCGTAGTTAACAGACAATTTTGCGGTTTCAGTTTTCTTGGTTCCATGTGGTTTTTTCTCGAAATAGTTTTGTTTTGCTTCTGTTACAGTTTCCATGCGGTCGGATTGTATTTCTACAGTGTGTCCAAAAATATATTTTTGATGATATTTTTTGTGTAATTTTAACACAATCTAACTAAGACATTGGGAAATTTAAAAAAAAAAAGAAAGCAACATTCAAACAATCTTTATTTATGAAAAATAATGTGGTTTAAATGTTGCCCATTTTCAGCTCGTATATTTGTGCTATTTACCAAAACATTATTCATGACAGATTGCAGAATCTCTGAATTGCGATTTAACTCCCTAATTTCGTTACTGATGTTTTCCTTCAATTTTTGCAGGGTTTGGGGTTTCTTAACATAGACTCTTTCTTTAAGCGTCAAAGCATTGCCTGAGTTGATGTCTCTCGCCGTATGTGCCGTTGTTCAATGCTATACTTATCCATAATAATTTTCCCAAATTGTTATCTGTAAAAAAACAGAAATAAAGAAAAAAAAAAAAACATTAATGGTAAAATGACAAAGATTTTCACATTTTTCTTTTTTTGGACACCCTACAATTCATGTGGTTTAGTTTTCGCGTTCAAGGGTTTTTCTCAAGATTTCAGATGTTTTCAGCATTACTGCTTACGATTATTATCCTTTCCCTCCTCCTTTTCCTCCTCCTCCTCCTCCTCCTCCTCCTCTTCCTCCTTCTTCTTTTAATTACTAGCGTGACTTGTGGGAATTGCACAGTGGAATCTTTCATATGCCAAATATTGCTGCTGTGTATTCTGCGGACGTTCAGCATGAATGGAGATCTCCTTGATATTATTGTAGCCTTTTTGCTAAAACTATAAAATTATTTACCTAAGTAGTCTGGTTAATGTAGTATCAGAATACATCTGATTATTACGATTTATCTGCAATATTCTCATAGGAGTCTGCGATATATTTCCATTGTATGGACACCCGGTGCGAACAGAAACCCCGACGGATATTATTATATCATCTTCAGACAAAACAGATACTACCCTTGGATCCTAGCCAGAAGACCAAGCATATATATTTTACTTTCACGCACGGCCCAAAAGCGACATCATTTTTTTTATTTTTTATTTTTTTTTTTACATTGCGTCTACGGTGATCGGGAGATCCTAATTATTAAAAAGGGGGATAGAAGGCGATAACATACTACGAACATTCAAATTCGCCTTTCTGTTTACTAAATTAATGTTCGTGGTATATCATATGCTATCATCCTTTTTTTAATAAATAGGATGTCTCGATCGAATAATTAATAATCTGGAAAGCGTGACACGTGTACGTACGTACGTTAAAGGTACTACGTTATTGATATATAGAAAATTTCTTCTTCTTATTCATTTTATTATTATTATTATTATTATTATTATTATTATTATTATTATCATTTCTACTACTACTACTACTACTACTACTACTACTACTACTACTACTATACTATTATTATTATTATTATTATTATTATGATTATTATTATGATTATTATTATGATTATGATTATTATTATGATTATTATTATGATTATTATTATGATTATTATTATTATTATTATTATAATTATGATTATTATTATTATTATTTGATTATTATTATTATTATTATATTATTATTATTATTATTATTATTATGATTATGATTATTATTATTATTATTTCTACTACTACTATACTATTATTATTATTATTATTATTTGATTATTATTATTATTATTATGATTATTATTATGATTATTATTATCATTATTATTATCATTATTATTATTCTGATTATTCTGATTATTATTAATATTATTATTATTCTGATTATTATTATTATTATTATTCTGATTATTATTATTATTATTATTATTATTATTATTCTGATTATTATTATTATTATTATCATGATTATTATTATGATTATTATTATTATTATTATTATCATTATTATTATTATTCTGATTATTATTATGATTATTATTATTATTATTATTATGATTATTATTATGATTATTATTATTATTATTATTATGATTATTATTATGATTATTATTATTATTATGATTATGATTATTATTATTATTATGATTATTATTATTATTATTATTTCTACTACTACTACTATACTATTATTATTATTATTATTATTTCTACTACTACTACTATACTATTATTATTATTATTATTTCTACTACTACTACTATACTATTATTACTATTATTATTATTATTATTATTATCATTATCAACATGTGAATTATACTTGTACATTAATTTAATATGCAGAATTCATATATAAGAAGCATTAAAATGGTGGCTTGTCTTGAGGGAAAAACAACATTCCGAACGAAATACATCCGTGACGTCAGAAAACTAATTCTATATTCCGTTCTAGTCTCTTATGTGAAATTCATTATTGCATTATTTACAACACAAGCTGCATAAAAACCTAACGTATATTTTGTAACGAAATTGACAGGCATATTTTATTTGTTTTTATCCTATTCGCCTCATAATAGACAAATACTTACACGAGGTTGCTCAAAGCTGATTGGTTTGTTTAGAATAGGTCGGTTATGTTTTCTTTAATTCTTTGTTTTTTTAATTATTCAGCGTCTGACATAGAAATGTCACAATCGTTTCTCTCTTAAAAAATATTGTCAAATATTTGACGAAGTGTCAAACTTATATCTTTGTTAACACTTGAATATTCATGAACTGTAAAACATACGTGCGTAATATGAAAAATGCAAGAATACTTGTGATTTTTTAAAAATATTTATTCTAATATTTGCAACTATATGAAGATGTCCTTATTGTGCGACTTTCTTTAATCGAGTAAATATATATATATATATATATATATATATATATATATATATATATATATATATATATATATATATATACTAGCACGGACACCCGATGTTGCCAAGATTGAATGATAATCAACGAATGTTTCACTCTCCCATATTTTTATTGTCATCGGAATCAGTGAAATCGCTTATCTTCAATCAAATCGATTGATTGCATCCTCTAGTTCGAGAGCTATCGCAGTGCACAGGACGAAGCGCCTCATGTTTCGCCGCAGTGATTTATATATATAAAAGTGAGCGTGTCTGTCTGTCTGTCTGTCTGTCTGTGTGTCTGTCTGTCTGTGTACATTTCCCTACGCAATAACTCTGTCAATTTTTAGTCTATAGACTCGAAATTTGAAATACCGGGTACTGAGATTTGGGAAAATCGATGTGACGGGTGTCAGCCAGAAATTTGGCTGTTAAGGGGTCAAATTTCAACGATTTGACCTTTAAGAACTCTACCAAACTCCTCCGACAATTTTGAGTCTAGACACTTGAAATTTTAGATATAGGTTCCTTGAACATGGATCTAACTTAATAAAGTGATTTGAGCCCGAAACAATAAATTTTAAGGGGTCATAATAGGGGTCAAAGTTTTAAAAAATTAACCATTTTTTTTGTTTTTTTGCTTTTTTTGCACAGCATACACCTCCAAACACCCGAGCAACGCCGGGCACCCCTGCTAGTATATCTATAAAAGTGAACGTGTCTGTCTGTCTGTCTGTGTGTCTGTGTGTCTGTCTGTCTGTGTACATTTCCCTACGCAATAACTCTGTCAATTTTTAGTCTATAGACTCGAAATTTGAAATACCGGGTACTGAGATTTGGGAAAATCGATGTGACGGGTGTCAGCCAGAAATTTGGCTGTTAAGGGGTCAAATTTCAACGATTTGACCTTTAAGAACTCTACCAAACTCCTCCGACAATTTTGAGTCTAGACACTTGAAATTTTAGATATAGGTTCCTTGAACATGGATCTAACTTAATAAAGTGATTTGAGCCCGAAACAATAAATTTTAAGGGGTCATAATAGGGGTCAAAGTTTTAAAAAATTAACCATTTTTTTTGTTTTTTTGCTTTTTTTGCACAGCATACACCTCCAAACACCCGAGCAACGCCGGGCACCCCTGCTAGTATATCTATAAAAGTGAACGTGTCTGTCTGTCTGTCTGTGTGTCTGTGTGTCTGTCTGTCTGTGTACATTTCCCTACGCAATAACTCTGTCAATTTTTAGTCTATAGACTCGAAATTTGAAATACCGGGTACTGAGATTTGGGAAAATCGATGTGACGGGTGTCAGCCAGAAATTTGGCTGTTAAGGGGTCAAATTTCAACGATTTGACCTTTAAGAACTCTACCAAACTCCTCCGACAATTTTGGGTCTACACCCTTGAAATTTTAGATATAGGTTCCGTGGACATGGATCTAACGTAATAACTTGATTTGAGGCCAAAACACTAAATTATCAGGGGTCATAATGGGGGTCAAAGTTTAAAAAATTACCCCCTTTTTTTTGCTCAGCATACACCTCTAAACATCCGGGCAACGCCGGGCACCCATGCTAGTATATATATATATATATGACGAAAGTCTATATTCCAAATTTCAAAATGTTGACCATCTTACTCTTTATCTCTTTGACATTCAACGTACTTAAAATGAACCGTATGGTGGTCAACATTTTGAACTTTGCAATATAGCCTTTTGTCATTTATTTGTACATAAATTAAAGAATTTGTATAAATAAAAAGTGAAATTTAATTGAACAAACCTATTTACCCCCCCCATATATATATATATATTTACAGAAAGTTTAGATGAGGTAAGTCATCGGTACCGTCGGTTCAAAACCTGATATTAGGGGACCTTTTTTAAAATACCTATATCAAGCTATCTTCAGCCGATACTCATCTGTTTTTTGACCGGAATTGGAAAAATTTACATGTATTTCGAGATCTCGTTCAAATCTCGTTTTTTGAACAACTTAGAATTAAAATTATAAAAATAATAAAAGGTGCATCGTTTATCATTAAATGAAGGAATATTGAACACAACCCCCCCATGCTCAACAAAATATAAATATTGCTAACTTTGCAATGCTGAAAAGTACCATATTCTACAGCTATTTCATGAGCCAAGAAAAAGCTGTTTAAATGTGCGGAGCGAATGGCGAAAATGTTGTATACACAGAAAGAGAGCACTCCTTAAAAACTGGAACAGTAAAAATAACAAAACCTAAAAAAATGATTAATAATTATTTTCATTTTTAAATTCATATATTGTATATTTGTAGTTTAATTTAATTATTATGTATTGTTATTTTTATTTTATTCTTATAATTAATATTTTATATTTTATTTTTAATTTATATTTAATTTAATTTGGTATATTAAATTGTAATAAATAAAAAATAAAAAAGGGATATAATTATAAGACTTTATATAGTTTACTATTTTCTTTAGGCTAGATAGGCATTACCATAAAAAATAAAAACTACATTTAAAATTTAGAATGTTTAAATATTATTTTCATATGAATAATAAATTAAAATAGAATATAATATTGGAAACGATTTTAAATTTTTAATTGAAGTCGGTTTTAGTTTTAATTTTAAATTGGGAGTTAATCTAAAAATTAAAAAATATAATTAAAATTGGGTTTTTAAAGTCAATTATAGTTTTTAGAACAAAATTTATATGATGATATCCAAGAACCTACATGTTGATTTTATATGACTGGACTTACTGCTTGTGCCGTGATAATTGTTGAATTTAAGTTTTAAATGAAAAATAATGAAGTATAATGGTGCAATTGTGCTTTAAACAAAAACATTCAAAGAACCTACTGTCGAACCTATCGGATTGAGTGGTAATTAAACTTCTCAAATGCGCATGTGATGTTATGCTGTGTACGGTGTTAACTTTAGTCAAAATTGGCTCGTTCTTTCATCGGATTATTTCGATTATCAATACTTATCGAAGACATTCCGATACGAAACCTACTTAAGAACACTGCCAAACACATAAAGTACCTTCGTATGAAATTTCGTAAAAATTTACCCAGCCGTTTTCGAGTCCATATGGAACGAACTCGCACACACAGACACAGACATACAAACACACACACATACACGGAATTCCCTTTATATAATAGGAGACTGTATCACTGTAGTTTCGTGACGTAAATACACTGAAACCTCGGCGTTCATCAAAACCTGCTTAATAAGAAGCAGAGAAAAATAATAATGGTATGTTTATTTATTCAAACATTATTGGGTGCATATGTGCATGCATGTTTCTGTTTAAATTCCTTTGAAGAAGCAACGTCTTCAAGCCAGATTTTTTATACAATAAAACACACTTCTTTAAAAATTCTGACTTGAAGACGTGAATAACAACAGATTATATATAGGTGGGATTAAATTACTTTATTGTTGCCCAGCAATGTATGCTCCACGAAGTCGAGGGAGGGAGGAGCGCAAGGTCAATGAATGACCCTTAAACATACACGATTGCTCGTATGACCGGAATGAGTAAGTAGTTAGTGCCTACAAAAATAGTGTTGTTTTTTCCTCTATTTGTATCTCCGATGGCATTCTAAGAAACTTTTATTATGACTGCGAGATTGTTGAAACGCGATTGGCCCGCGTAGACTCCCTACAATGTTTCTATAATTTTATTTATTTATAATCTCTACACACGTATTGACGACTTTTGACAAATATGTTTTTAGTTCATCTTAACAATGAACTTATACGATTAGGCAGGCTAAAACTGGTCCATTTCGGTGGCCTTTTATCTGTTGGGATGAGATATTCTTCCTGGAAAGTTCTAGGAGCTCCAATCTCCCAGGCTTTGCATTTATTCTTTAGATTGGAATAAGATTATTACTTACTGGATGAGGCGCCCCCGATAGAGGAATCCCTACAATTTTTTAAAGTTCCCCATCTTTTTGGGGTGCTGACTTGATTCTCCCCACCTTCCGGCTCTGTGTCACATCATATTACGGTGGGAAGGAAGTTAATACAACGGCCAGCGCAATTCATTTTGCGTACGAAGATGGCAGCGGTCTTATGCCAATTGAGTTTCGAATTTCGACAATCATTCCGGCAGCCTTTCATCTGTCGAAAAAGGTAGTCCTACGAGGGGCATCTTCTCATGTCCTGCTTCGTCAAAACTTTTCCCTCCAATTCGTAATCAATTATTGTTTTAGCTAACAAGAACAGTGGATGGCTATTGGCCTTACTCTTTAAAAGACCAAGGTTAAAAGTAAGGGGAAACAGTCAACAGGAAGAGAGTTCCAGAAATTAGCGTTCTTGGAAGAAAAAAAACTACTGGTATAAGAAGTTGTATTATAATGATGCATTAAAACAAAGAATTGATGGAGTCCACAAACCACCGTGTCAAACTGGGGGGGGGGGAGGAAGAATCTACTTCTAATAGTTCCTACTCTGAAACTGGTAAATTTAGAATTTACTTCCTGTTTTCCTGGCTGTACTGACATGAAGAAGTTAAAGTGTAATGTGAACAGACATTTCGTTGGTCAACTTCCAATAGTAGCACTATGTTTTGCTTGGAATGAAAGAGTTAAATAATGATAATAAAAAACTGGATCAAAAAGAAAACGCCAATCCCTACCCCATCGTCACAATGTTGCATCCCTGTTTTATAAGTGTTTTAATTGGATGCGCCCTGACTAATAACAGTTGTGACTTCTAAACGTAACTTCTCCGACTAACCAGAGAAGCAGCAAAATCCCACCCCTTAACTGTGCAGATTCCTCGATGCCGGAAAATCTTCTATTCTAATAATTTTTTGCCACGGACTAATATACAAGATTTCCATACCGGTCTACTGACTACTCATAAATTAAAGTGTAACGTGAGCATACCTTGCTGTTCAACTTCATAGATTGTTCCTGTACGGCAAAATCACGTTGACAAACCGGTTCTCGTCAGCTCACCGAAGTTAAGCAACGTCGAGCCTTGCCAGTACCAGATGGTTGACCATTTTGGAAGGCGAGCCGCTGTATGTACCGCGAAGTGAAATACTAGGTTGGGTAACCGGCGCGGTCTATCTATCTCTCGAGGGTAGATGGGCCTCTCTTAAGCCGTGGTAGGCAACCCATGTAGTGATGGCGTCACCATAAAAATACCCCTGATAGCCCTGGCGAAGCGCGAAATATTCAGCTACTGACAAGATTTGAATTACACTACAAACTTGTGTAGTGAGTTCAATCTCGGCTGCGGCCGCATGTTATGATTTTTAGATATGATTTTAAACAGAAATCCTTCAAGTAAATGACTGTGAAAGATAAATATTTAACATTTAACCGAAAGAGAGAGGGAGAGAGAGAGAGAGAGAGAGAGAGAAAGAGGGGGGTAGTAATCTGAAGGAGTTAGGTCATAAATATATGCAGTATGGAGCAAGATTTCTTAACTAAATTCTTCTATGAGATTTATTGCTAGCGCTGTTGTGTAAGGATAAGGGTTATCTTCCTATTAACTAAATAAGTTTATTTTGGGGTCAACATAATTGACAATATTGCAGAAAAATATTGTTAGATATCGTAGCAATGCCTATCTTTACATGCATGTATAAAATACGCACAGTTCTTCTTACGGCACCAAAAGACGTGTATCTTGCAGCCCGGGTAATTAATGCGATGTGTGCTTAAACATAATAGAAAACGGTTCATGTTTTTAACGCCTACAATGAACACATCCAATAAACATATGGGCAGTTTCTAAAAACGAATTATAATCTCCAGTCTTATACCCGGGTTTCCTCCGTCGTTTCGTCTTGCTGTTACTTACCCCCTCGTCCGGTATAAAAGACCTTTCAAACACCGGATCAATACGATTTCTTTTGTTCCAGCTTTATTTCGATATTCAAACACATGCGTGTCGTGTTGAGCCGCAAGCCGCCAGATAGTTTCTTTGAAGACTCAAATTCTACTAACAGATATTCATTGATTACATTAGATTATTAGAACTTTCGAGACGTGATCAATTCCCAATTCTCTCTCTTCTCGATTTTCGTAATCTGTTTGTTTGTTCTATAAGCTTTGACCTCTTAATATCAAGACAAGTGTGTCATTTTCTGACGTCCGAAATTAGACCATTTATTACGATCGATTGTTATGGCTATACATTCCCTTTTGCTTTCGAATTCTCATTTTGTATTTATTCAAATTTCGCAGTCAGTTATGGGAGTTGCATATTTATTAGTGTTGGGACGATTAATCGAAATCGGAATCGGGAATCGAGAAAAATCAGAGTTTTTTTGGGTATCGGAATCTGAAAAATTTGCGCCCATTTTCCGATGCCAAAACGGATTCCTTTAATGGTCTTTTTTTTTTATTTGATTTTGGTTTAACAAACATCTTCCACTGCTTATAGTAATAATAAAATAAATTTATTTATTGATTTAAACTTCCAGTAAGACTAAAACTTCTAGATCATCCTCTCACAAGTGTTTTTTGTGAAAATATATGCACACTTAAGATGTGTTTTTACAGTAATCGAGACAAAATGACACTTTTATAATTAGATATTTAGAGATTTATAAAGAATCGGAATCAGAATCGGTAATTGTATCGGAATCAGTAATTGTATCAGAATCGGTAATTGTATCGGAATCGGGAAAATAATCTCTAGATCACCTTCTCATGAGTGTATTTGTTCGTTTGAGAAAATATAGGCACATTTAGAATGTGTTTTTGCAGTAATCGGAACAAAATAACACTTCTATATAGTTAAATATTTAGAGATCTATAAAGAATCGGAATCGGAATCGGTAATTGTATCGGAATCGGGAATTTAGTACGGAAGCGGTAATTGCATCGGAATCGGTAATTACAAAATATTGGAATCGTCCCATCACTAATATTTACCTAATTAACCCTAACCAATCGCTCCCGACATAGGTTCACAAAATAACAGTATAGGTAAAAAGTTTACTGAAATGATTTAGAATTTCCAATTCAATTTATGCTTCTCTTAAGTGAGACAGTAAATCTCAAAATTCCAATCTCTCGCTAAAACTGTAATCATTTACATTCTTTTATTAAGTCCGTCTTATTATTATGTCGTCCAATCTCAATACTACTTTCCAATTTCCATGTCTTGTGATTGGAAACCAAAGCACAATGATATTACTCTAAAGCGTAACTCGTAATTACTTAGAAGAAGAATATTAAGAATGTATGGCATCTACAAGTTGTTTATTTCAGAGCATTTTTAATAGAGTAGCAGACCACCCGGCGTTGCCCAGTCGTAAAATACATAATATTTTAATTCCTGCAGACTTCATATTTTATTATTATGGAGTCAATTCTCTAGTATTGTGCCCAATGTATAGTAGTTATATAAAAAAGTTATAAAATAAGTATGACTCGGGTACCATCAGCTAGAGTTAAAGCAAAAACATTAAGCTCTCAAACATTATTCCTCAAGGACACGTGCATATCTAAGCTTTACAAATTAACCGACTTGGACGCATAAATGTATATTTGCGCATGCGTAAAGGGTATACATTATTTCGACGTAAGTCCGCCAAATTTTATTTCACACAAGCCTGACATAGTGATATGGAACAAGAAGAAAAATGTAGCAACCCTAGTTGAAGTAAGCGTCGCTAATGATGCTGGCCTTAACAGAGCACAAAGGGAGAAAATAACAAAATATCAAGGACTTAAATACGACATGAAAAAAAAACTGGAATCTTAAGAAGGTATCAATCATACCAGACATTATAGGAGCAACCGGGCTAATGAAAAAACTATCTGACGAATATACCCAGTGAACCAAGTGCAAAAGAAATACAAACAATATCATTGAAAGGGACGATTAGAATCTTAAAAAAAACTCTCGGTTGGAGTAACTAAACCAATGGGAGAATGTTTGTCATCCGGTAGAATGTCCCATTCCCAGGAAAAACACAATGATAAGAAAATTAAAACAAATACATTCATATATAATGTGATATATTTCAATTTTGTGGAGGTCAGGCGCAAACGCAGACCCCATGTTTTTATTATACCACAGTTCTTCAAACTGAAATATAATTATCAAAGTATACTTACGCGGACAGATATCAAAAGTCTTTATAAAATTTGTGGAATATTTCCATCCTATGGAGACCAGGTGCGAACGCAGACCCCATAATTTTTTTAGACCATCCCTGTTCAAGCCAAAACATACTCATCAAAGTATTCTTATGCGCATCTATATCAAAAACTCGTGTAAAAGTTTTTTTGTTTTGTTTTCATTCTTTGGGGAGCGGACGCGTACACAGATCCCACAATTTTAATAAACCCCCACTGTTAAAATGGCACAGTCATTTTTGCCCTTGATACCCTTTCTATCATTGTATGGGGTCAGTTTAGTATAAGAGTAAACCATATTGTAGCCTTTTCGAGTATAGACACAAACATTCAGCTTTATTATATATAGAGCATTTAAATATTGGTTAAATCCCATTTCGGCCAACCAAATTGGTTTCAACATTACTCACAAACAACTTATTTTTCTTAAACCATATTTTAGCAAAAAAAAAACAAAAAAAATTTAGAACCAATGAAAGCCATATGACCGTATTATTTTATTATACCACGACTGTTACAACTGAAACATGTTTATCACAATATTCTTATGTGGATCTATATTAAAAAAAACTTGTTAAACTTTGTAACATATTTCTATTCCATAGTGCTCAGGCGCTAACGCAGACCCCATAATTTTATTATACCATAGTTCTTCAAACTGAAACATAATTATCAAGTATACTTACATGGACAGATGTCAAAAGACTTTGTTAAAGTTTGTGGCATATTTTCATTCTATGTAGGTCAGGCGCGAACGAAGACCCCGCAATTTTATTATACTTTCCTTGTTCAAGCTAATATATACTTATCAAAGTATTCTTATGCGCACGTATATCAAAAACCCTTGTAAAAGTTTTTGTTTTTGTTTTTATTTCTATTCTTTGGGGAAGCGGGTGTGTACGCAGACCCCACAAATTTAATAAACCATCACTGTTAAGAATGTAACATAGCCATTTTTGCCACTTGATACCTCTTCTATCGTTGTATGTGGTCAGTCTTTTATAATAGTAAACCATATTGGAGCCTATTCGTGTACACACACACGCACGCACACACGCACACACACACACACACACACACACACATACATATCGTACAGACGGTCGGGTTTCAGTCCTGGCTTGAGTTAGTTGTCTGTCTAGCCGCACTGATGGGCTGTGAACAGCGAAACAGCACTGTATGTAGATTACTATAATGCTCCTCATCTTTAGTTGAGCATATTGAGAAGTGATACACGAATTACCATTAGCGTGTAATGCGATGCTCTTTGTGTAAACAAATCGAGCTTAGGTAGTTCGGACGATGTCAAAACATCGTTAAACTCATGTCTCATACAGCAGCCGCCGATAGCGTAGTCGTTAGGAGCCTTGACTGTCGTACAAACGGTCGGGTTTCAGTCCCGGCTTGAGTTAGTTGTCTGTCTAGCCGCACTGATGGGCTGTGAAACAGCGAAACAATACTGTATGTGGATGACTATATATGTGTGTGCGAGTGTGTTAGGTTGTTGCATACGTTCCCGCCGTTGATTTTCTTTTTAAGAAAATCCTAGAATTTTAACAGCAAAAGTAAGTTCGTTTGAGACCCAAACTCCAAGTTTTTGTGTGAACCCCATCTACTGAATGTGGCGTGAAATTGTCGCAAAATCACATCTTCATCTTTTCACCCAATTCTCTACATATCTGATGGCCATATTCCTTTAAAAGAACCCTAAGTTAGTCTTCGTCTATCTTGATTTGTTTTTCGGAACGAGGGACGTGATTGCTGTCCAATTTACCGTGTTTGAATCAACCAATCTTGAACAGAAGTCTCAGCTATAGCGTTTTCTTCATATACGACACAAATATACTTTGTAACTCCACTGGCTTTTTGACTTCGATTAAAGACGAAAAGAAGGAAGTGTCAAAAATGTGATTTTTTTATCTACTCAACAATCCATTTGACGGGTCTAAAAACGAGAAAAACTATATGAGCAAATGCCTATTATCTTGTAGAACAATATAGTGCTTTCTAATCTTATATAACACTTTGCCAAATATTAAATGCTTTAGAACAATTTTTTTTTATAAAACAGCGGGAACTTATACAACAACACACACACACACACATATATGTATATATATATATATATATATATATATATATATATATATATATATATAGTAATTTATAAAATATATATGGCATAAGCCTAAGGAGTCCTAGAGTGGATGAAACGCCGAATATTCAGTGTAGCTTAATCGCCATATATATTTTATACTAACTAGCTCTACCTACGTATTGAGCACTTTTGAAGTAAATACTTAAAGTTTACGCATAAATCTATACTTTCGTATATTAATTTTATGTGAGTAAATTAAGTAGTTATATATATATATATATATATATATATATTAAAGTATATATATTTATACATATATTACAAGTATATATATATTTATATATATATATATTACAAGTATATATATATTTATATATATTACAAGTTTATATATATATTTATACAAATTACAAACATATATATATGTATATATATATATATATATAAGTTATATGTTTATATGTAACTTAACTACGTAGGGCAGTGATTATAATATATTAATACAATAGCGTGTGTGTTATTTTCTGTATTACGCTTACATTCTGGTCGTTTAATTGTTATTTACTTCCATTTCTTGTCATAAATAATTTTATCAAGAATTCTTCATAAGTTTTAGTTTCAGTTTCAATTATAGCTGATGGCACTTAAGTTAACTTTTTTTTTATAAATAATTTTATCATGAATTCTTTTATGAAGAGTTTTGGTTTCGGTTTTGATCATAACTGATATCACTCCAGTAATCTATTATTTTTTTTTTATAAATAATTTTATAAATACTTTTTTGGGTTTTGGTTTCGATTATGGCTGAAGGAACTCAAGTTATATATATATATATATATATATATATATATATATATATATATATATATATATATATATATATATATCATCATCATTTAGAATCGAAACAAAAACTGTAGCATTCAAAGCTGGTAACGTTACCACTATACCGACATCAAACGGACATAAATTAATTAATAATTAAAAATAAACTAAGATGAATGCACAAAATTTAAAACCGATTTTTTTTTAAATTTGACTCATTTTTAAACCCTTAAAAAGAATTTTAACCCCTTAAAAAGAATTTAACCCCTTAAAAAGAATTTAACCCCTTAAAAAGAATTTTAACCCCTTAAAAAGAATTTAACCTCTTTAAAAGAATTTTAACCGGCTAAAGACCCATAAAAGAAGGTCCCTAGCGCCACTGCGAAACTTTTGGTTTCGGTGGAGAGCGAGTCAGAAAATATGGAGACAGAAAGACGGGCAGACATATAGTAATTCTATATTTGATTTGCATAAATCAATGTGAAAATGATTGCAACAATTGGAAAATTTGAGGGAAAAAATCAATTTCATTTCAATAAATAGAAATGTGTATTACAACCAATTTTGCACACGTCTGATCTTTCAACCGTTAAATTTTAAATTCTTAATATCGAGTGCTTTTCAAATAGTGGATTTCATATTTTATTGACCCATGCATTCGACCAAGCGTTAACATGGTTATTGGACATTTAAGCATCATTCACTCGTAACTTCCGACCTCTGAGGACGTGCCGGGTGTTACCTCCACTATGACGCATGAGAAGAAGAAGAAGAAGAACAACAACAACAAGAAGAAGAACAAGAAGAAGAAGAAAGGGAAAAAGAAAACTGTCTGCATTTCCTGAGGAAAAATATATTATTATTCGAAAATTAAA
>NC_136514.1:35026614-35084114 GCF_053919585.1 Euprymna scolopes | reverse complement strand
AGCTTTGTACGACAGCTAAGTCTCTCTCTTGGTTAAAAATGTTGAGATCCAGCAACAAGCAAGAGCAAGATAGCTAGCAACAAATTAAACTGCAGACCAACTTAATGCGGGTACTGGTCTCCCGCTTTATGGTTTTTTAAATCAGAGATTTGCTTCTCCTAGAAAGGTTGCCTTCACGGACTTACGGGAGCCCTCTCCACCCCAATACACATATACACACACACAAATATACACGGTGCTAGTTGGCCGTTGAACCAGAAAAAGAGTTCATTCGCCCCTTGTGTCAGGTCATGTCATATGCTACTGGTACCATGTAACCCAGTACTACCTGCCTCATGGTCGGGTCACCGGTGACTAAACTGGTTCCCCCACCAGACTTGTTTGGTGAGGAGGGCGGCTAGTCTCCCTGGAGGATTAAAAACAAGACCTTCCAAAGGGCGAATGAATATATATATATATATATATATATATATATATATATATATATATATATATATATATATATATATATAACGAGACAGAAAAGGAGACATGAATGTATATATATTCATATATATACATATATATGTATAATTATTTATATTTTTTTATGTCTCCACATAAAATGTTATAAGCAGATATAATATTATCAATTATCAGTATTTAATCGATCAATATTTTATACGTGATAATAGTTAAGTTATACGTTTCACACATTATATAACACACACAAACACGCACGTTCACACACACATACACACACACTCACGTAAGTAACTAAATAATGGTGATAAAATATTATTAAAACCGAAACTTACATTCTGTGATATATTAATAAGCATATGGCCAGTTATATAAACTAGATATCTTGTCCGTTACAAATGACAAAAGTTATCGACCGTTTATTAGAATTGGTGCTTTATGTCAAATTAATGGTTAGGATATGGTTAATTCGTGCCCATTTTATATAAAATACTAATTCCTATTAATCATTAATTCTGCACCGAACGAATAACATGACACTTAGTTCGTTGCATTTTAGTCAGATAATTCCAGTTGTGTCTGAGTGAATAATCCTTCACCAGATATCGATCGAATATCATAATAGTTTGTTTGCTGCATCTTATATACAAAAATGTCAGCCAGGTCGGCTAAGTAGTTTCTGCCAAAAAAGCTTCTTGAACAAAGGTAGTAGTATGGTGATTTATTGCTATTAATTTCTAATAATTTCTAACTGTGTATCACACGGATACCATAATACATTGTTCGATGCATTTTATAAAAATAATTCAGCCAATTTGGCCCATAAAATTCCGATAAAATATGAACGAACAGGCAACTAAGAGGAATACAATAAGTTAATGGAGCATAATATATATATATATATATATATATATATATGCAAGCAAATATTATTACAGGCAACGGAGACACTTTGCTTTATGATTCTTTGTTTTTAATTTTTCGATTTTCCATATAATCTTTTTTTGTATAAAAATCAAAAATATTGATAAAAGTTCCATAGTTCTTGCTGTCACGAGCGTTTTGGATTCGTCCACAAATCCTCATCAAGTGTTGAAGTAAGAGTCCGAATATATATATATATATATATATATATATATGTATATATATGCACACAAACACACATACACACACACACACACACACACACACACACACACACACACACACACACACATATATATATATATATATATATATATAGGATACTATTGGTGTCATGAATGCATGCAGCGAGATGCACATTGCGGTGAGAGGGGGTGGTTGACCGGACGGGATAGAGGAAGAGAGGACAGAAGAGGGGGTATTGATGTCTGATTGGGACAAAACAGAAATGTCTATGGATTTTTTCAGAAAGAGAAAAAACAAATAATAATTGTTTGTATGACATTGTCGTTATATGTCTGTTAACATGAAAGGTTGTTTTTAAAACCTCTGAGAGGTATGAAGAGATCCAGAGATCCTTAGCTGATTAAGGCTGACAACTTAGAATGGGGGTCAAGGGTAAAGGTCGCCGCCAAGCATTGTTCGACCTGGAATGACTAATCACTCCTAATTTGATAATAAGTAAACACCTCAGTGCAAATGAGGGTTAAAATTTGGTAGAGATAAGCTCTAAGAGGAAGGAAGAAAGGGTGTTTGTAATCACTCTCTGAAGGAGAGGTGGGGAAAAGGGGTTGGATTTAGAAAAATGAATTCTAAAGAGTAGAGTCGTTGCCAGCAAACTGAACGGCTGGGCTGGTCAAGCGCTCCCGATTTGGGAGCCTGATGTTATGATGTTAACTAGCCTGTGTTAATGGGAAATCTGTGACTTTACTGGTCTGGTCTTACATCGTTTCACTGCTATAGTCAGTCACCTCAATTTAGACAGTAGCTGTTATGAAGTAATGAAATAAATAGTTTGTTATTGTTATAAACTGGAGTTCTGTTTGTTTGTGGTGAGGACTCCTCATTTGGCAGCAAGCCGCAAGGACCAGCGGAGTGATTGATGTACCCGGAGACTACCTACACAGGGTAGGAGACGATTCGATCGAGAGGCAAAGCGCCCCACCATGAAAACACAGTGGGTGAAGACGATCAACAGGCCAACTTGTGACCGAACAATGTACGATCGAAAGAACACCTATCATATCGGGTGGAATCCGACGAGGTTAAGGACACCCGGTGTGGTTGGTGAGTAATGGTTTCGTTATATATACATATATATATATATATATATATATATATATATATATATATATATATATATATATATATATATAATAAAAAATAGGCGCTTTTTCTCATACCACTCTCGACAGTATAGGATTATAAATATACAATTCCTATGCACAACATTTTTTACGATCACCATTTGCAATTACTACTAAAGCGAGTTCCTAGCCCACAATACATACATTTTGTCCCTCCTTTACAATTCTTATTTTCCTGTTGAACCAATCTCTCAAATTCGTAATCCCACTGGGAAAGTGGCTCCTTCGCAACACAAACTCACCGCTTCATTTAATTTTTATGGTTACTTTTTAGCATGTAGCAGATTCAGTGTTTGCCTTTCCACTTTTTTTTATATTTTATACATAATACATTTCGACTACAGTTTCGATTACTAATTGCAGCCTTACTGTGAATCGTTTATTTGAATAACAGATTAACAGTGACCCCCCCACTCCACAATAGATATAACAATTACACGGTGGAACGATAAAATTGTGGCCCTAAAGAAATCAACACTAAAGCTTTATTTAAAACCTTTTATTGAAAGTCAATTCAGGTAACTAGATTATGTAGTAGAGCGGAATTCTATCCCAAGTAGCCACCTTCAGCTTAAATAACCGCTTAGATACGGGCCCGGAACTGGGAGCATGTTTTTTCCACAAGCGCCGTCGAGAACTCGCCGAATACTTGGCGGATGGCGGCTATAAGGCTGGCGTTGGTGTCCTGATAGGTCATATTGGAGATGTTTTCGACGTATGATCCAACGAAGTAGTCTTTGTGGAAAACAACTATTAAAGTCGCCTGTCTGGTTATATAACGGACCATTTGTCCCCAATATTAGCATGCCAAGTGTCGCAACCATCTAAATTTATTTATATTAATAAAATATATCTTGCTCTTCTTTTATTGAGCACTCTTAATAACCTCGTTAAATTCATTAGTTATCAACCTTCAATACTTTTAACCTGTTATATATATATATATATATATATATATATATATATATATAATATAAAGTTGAACGTCTGTGTGTGTGTCTGGTCACGAATAGGCTCCTATATGGTCGGCTATTATAGAAAACTGATCACATATAATGATAGAAGATGTATCGAGACACAGGAATGAGTATGTTTAATCTGGCATAATGATGATTCATTGTGGCGTACGCGCCTGGTCCACAAAGAATGGAAATAAAAAATTAAAAAATTAAAAAAAAACGTTTACAAGTGTTTTTGATATAGATGTACATAATAATATTTTGATAAATATGTTTTATCTCAAATAGGGATGGTATAATAAAATTGTGGGGTCTGCGTTCGCACCTGGCCTCCATAGAATGGAAATAGGCACAAACTTTAATAAAGACTTTTCATATCTATCTGCGTAAGTATACTTTGATAATTATGTTTCAGTTTGAAGAAATATGGTATAATAAAATTATGGGGTGTTTGTTCGCGCCTGACCTCCATAGAATGTAAATATGTCACAAAGTTTAACAAGATTTTTTAATATAGACTCACAGAATATTGTGATAAGTGTTTCAGTGTGAACAGGTATGGTATAATAAATTATGGGGTTTATCTATTTTATTTTTTCTTTCATCATATTTTGCTTTGGTTTTGATACCCGCAAATTCGAAGCTATTTCTTTACAACCCTTCCTTTTCATAACCTATCATACTTCAATAAATCAGAGTCCATTTTCTGTAGGCTGTTTTTGAACCCAGTCAACGATGGGTACTTTTTCTAGTATATATATATATATATATATATATATATATATATATATATATATATATATATATAATTTCCTAACAAACTAAGCCAATCCCGTTATGTAAGTTCCCATACATTATTTATGTTGATCATCCTTTACTAAGTCATTCCGATGTGAAGACTTTTGTATGGTTTATGAATCCAAATCAGCAATCGGCTTGTCACTCTGAAACTTCCATTTCCTAAAGTTTCCTAATATTGGCAAGCTGCCATATAATATGAATCCGCGTGGCGTGATTATCGCCCCGCGTACTGTCCGTCATGGAAATGAAATGTCCGCCGTCTGCAGACGCTTTTTGAACGGTCGCTGAAAGCCGCAATCAATGAAAACAAGCAATTCGCGGCCGCGATAAGTTACTTCGACATAAGGAAGGACGATCGCCTTGTTCTGAAAGAATAGTCCCGCTTTGAAAAGCGGCGTTTTCTTTAGACATGCGCTGTTTGATGGGCCACTTCCGGTTGCTCACGCGGCGATCCGAACGTTCTTATTGACGACTGTCTCTTTTTCTCTCTCGTTATATATATATATATATATATATATATATATATATATATATATATATATATATATATATATATATATATATATATGTGTGTGTGTGTGTGTGTGTGTGCGTGTGTGTGTAAAATATATATATATATATATATATATATATATATATAATAGATCTTATAGGTAAAAATTACTTGACCCACGTGAATAAACTTGCTGGCATTGGTACGGTTTGTTGTCTCAGACAAAATGGAACCCCACTGACGTGTCACACTATGCATGTGGATCTTTGATATGTCCAGCCATTGCTATTTGAAATATCGCAACACGTGTTCCTGGGGATTTGTACTTATTCGACGGCCGCCACTTCTTTTATATTTCCACCGATTTTTCCGTCTTTGCTCGTTATTTCCTTTGAATTAACCAAGTCGGTATTTGTAATACTGGGAACTTTACGTCCACAGGGTAAAATCTAGTGAATCCTTACCGTGTTTATATAAAAGTGCGCAATAATAAATAGAACCGTGTATTAGGTATAAAACGTTTCTTAACTTAATCACAGTTTTTGGTTGCACATTTGCAGATATGTTTCCGCCATAGGTTGCTGTTGATGTTGCTGCTGACGAGCATCATTCGTTCATTTTGAATGAATCACATAATTATTGTTGGCGTCCGTTTCCTCGACATCTTTCTGGTTAGAATTTTTTCTAGACATCAGGTATTTAAAAGAGGTGACCAACGTCTTTCTGTGTAATTTTTCCGTGCATTTGTCGTACCTATGTTACCAATCTTAGTCGTAAACCACTTTGGTGGATGAAAAAAGCACATAAAGATATACCCTCTTCAGTCTTGCTCAGAGAAGTTGTCTTAGATAACAGTCGATGGACGTGTCCAATAAGTGAGACTGTTTTGTGTTTTTTTTTATATTGGAGGACGGGATAAGGCTTGGAATTTCTTAGAGCAAGGGTCGGCAACCTAAAGACCACAAGCTGGATTAAGCCCGCGAAGCTATTTTGATCTAATTGCAAGTCTTATTACTAATAACTATTATTAACGAGGTTTTTGAATTCAACAAAAGGTCTGCTATCGTTTTATATTAAATTACCCAATTTCAATAACATGAACACGAAAAACTAGATCAAAACCATCTTGATCACTGCGGCAAAATAAAAAAAAAACAACAAACAAAAACTGAGAGCCATTTTGTTCATTAGTAAGTAATAGGTGTTAGACGGGGACAGCTTCAAAGCGATAATGTTGCCCCAGTCAGCTTTCTACATAATTTTTCCAACATCGGATTTTTATCGCTTACTCCTGCCACCCATATTATCGCAATAAAGATGAAGTGAAGTCAAAGTATTGATATATAAACAAACTTCTTTTTTTAATGAAGAGAAAAGACAATAAAAGAAGGAGCGAAGGCGAGAGGTAGGCAGATATGCAAGAGGGAGAGAAATTGAGAGGTAGGCAGACAGAAGAGGGAAGAGAGGGCAAGAGTTAGGTAGACAAAAAAAGGAGGGAAGGCAAGATGTAGGTAGACAAAAAAAAGGAGGGAAGGCAAGAGGTTGGTAAACAGAAGAGGGAGAGAAGGCAAGAGGTGGGTAGACAGAAGAGGGAGGGAAGGAAAGAGGTAGGTAGACAGAAGAGGGAGGGAAGCAAGAGGTGGGTAGACAGAAGAGGGAGGGAAGGAAAGAGGTGGGTAGACAGAAGAGGGAGGGAAGGCAAGAGGTGGGTAGATAGAAGAGGGAGGGAAGGCAAGACGTGGGTAGACAGAAGAGGGAGGGAAGGCAAGAGGTGGGTAGACAGAAAAGGGAGGAAAAGCAAGAGGTGGATAGACAGAAGAGGGAGAGAAGACAAAAGGTGAGTAGAGAGAAGAGAGAGGGAAGAAGAGGTAGGTAGAGAGAAGAGGGAGGGAAAATGTAACTACAGGGTAATCGCTAGAAAAGCGGCAAATTTGAAGGTCAGTTTAGATCATGAGCTTGGAATGATATCCCACAAGTTGCCCTTTGAAACGCCACACGAGCTTGGATTTCTAGATTAAGACGCTGCAATGAAGTGCACGGACGACATTGTAAGTATCTATGAGGATAATATAACATTTGTCCTTGAAAAACTTTATAAAAATTATTCTTTGTAAAAATAAATTGTTGTTTGACAAATTTTCCGCGTTTCTAGCGACCACCCTGTATTTACAAATCGTATTTTTTTAAAGAATGTGCACTGGCAGTGTTGAATATTGTTTGTCCAGAAAAAAACGTCTTTATTTGAAACTATCAGACTTTCTCCGAGGACGGTCATGCGGCGTATTGAAGAAATGTCAACATATGTTAAATATCAAATAATGTACGCCTGCACAGAATTGGAATATTTTTTCTGATAAAGTTGGTGAGAGCACAGACTCAATTGATACTGCACAACTTGCTATCTTTGTGCGATGAGAGACATTGTCATGTTTTTGAAGAGTTTATTCAAGTAATTCTTATGAGACTGGAGCAGGTATTTTAGAAGAGTTGTTCAAATGATGACAGAAATGAAATTTCGTGCTTATGGATTTTTGGTACTATTTTTAAATATTTTTTTTTCAGGTTAAATTCAAGTTTCACCATATCTTTTTGTTAAATTCTTAGGTGGAAGCACAGAAAAGTTTTAAAAAAACCTCTCCTCCCCGTGTTACAGTCCTAGATATGACCTTAAACTATATCCGATGGTGAGGCCCCAGCTTGCGGGCTTTGGGGAGTGTGGAGCAACCCTTTAATTGCCATTCCTCCCAGGTCCACTCTGGCCCGGATTGGTAGTTCCTGTTAGGGTCCCAACTATGGGTTAAATAGAAACCGACTTGAAAAAAAAAAACAAAACAAATATATTCTATTAAAATATTGTTCTTCAAAATCACTGGATTCGGCATTAAATAACCTGAAAAAGGGTTGATATTCCGTAAAACAAAAACAACCAACCAACCTTCCCATGTTAAGTACGGCGTTCGAAATAATAACGCTATTATTTCCGCGCGGTACCAAAAATACATAAGAACCAGATTTTTTTTTTCGAAGCTTATTTGAATGAAAACTGATGGTGCTCCAGCAATGGTAAGGAAAAAGAAGTTTGTTACGTTGTTAGAGAAAATATTGAAAATCTTAGAATTTTTCAACAGCTCCAAAAATTCGTTGCATTATCTATCAAGAAACATTGTGTGCTAATTCTTGATATATTTATTTGGGATTCATTATTGAGATGAGTATTATTTATTAATTTATTTTTATTGAGAACTATTATCCTTATCTTTTCTTAGTTTATTGTTTCACGACGTTTCGGCCAACTATTCCTCTGACTTTCGTCAGATGGTAACCGCGGTTTCAATCCTACCCATAGCTGGCCAGAGGCTACTTGGTCAAAAACGTGGTATGACGACAACAACTATGGATGGCAGTAATTACTGAGAATGCAATTAGGAGATTCGGAATTCCTATCCCGTCGTGGTTACCACCTGACGAAGGCCAGAGGAATAGTTGGCCGAAACGTCGTTAAACAACAACTAATAAAGATGAGAATAATAAATTAATCCCTTGATGTTTCCAAACGTTATGAATCTTGTCTTGGAACTATAAATTGGATTTTACCTCGTAAATCGAATCATCAACTATTCAAACAAGTTTGTTTGATACTGAGGCAGAATATTATGACCTTGCGCATTTTTGTGATGTACGCTGGTGTAGCCTAAGCTCGATGTTAAAACGAGTACTTGACTTGCATAAAGAGATACACAAATAAAAGGAAAGAGATGAGGGTATTTCTCGACAGTAAACATATGTACGGTTCACGTTTTCGATATCCTGATTAACTCGCAACTTTAGCATTTGTTGTGGGTAATGTGACTCGTTTAAATCAGTAAAAATTACTTATCATTCAAGGAAAAACTCAACTTATAAATGAGATGTATAATCATATTGTTTGCCTTTGAAAGAAAACATCAACTTAGAAAAAAAAAACTATTTTTATTTCCCATCATTCCACGCAAAGAAATGACAGAATTCCGAAATATTTGTGAATGTAATTCATGATTTGCGAAACGAATTTGTATCACGTTTTGCCAACTCGTTTGCATAAAACGATTCATAATCATTTGTTACACCATTTGATTTGGAGGTGGACAGAGTATCGGAATATTTTAAAATGAAATTGATAGAAATGCAGTTTTTAGACCAAAATATAATAACAAAGATATTTCATTTATAGATTCTTACGCAAAGTATATATTCCTAAATGGAACGTATTTCAAATTAGTGACCAACGCAAAAAAAAAAGATGGCGTCTTTGTTTGGAAGTTCCTTTCAATGTGAAGAAATGTTTTCAAAATCAAAGAAATATAAAAGAAACATTGACTGATAAACATCTTGGTATTTTACTACAGCATCAAATAAGTATGAAATCAAATGTTGATACAAAATAAAACTAACTTCCCATCAATTCTTTAGTTGTTGATGATAGCTGAACGCCGCTGATATGTATTTATAACAAACGATTCCAAGATTGTCTTCAGTTGAATAAATAATTTTTAAGACGTTATATTCATTTGTTGTTATTTGTAAGATATCATATTCATCTGTCGTTAATATAAATTGTTTTTATGCATATTCAACATGTGCGGATCTGTCAACACTTCTTACTTCATCTATATTGTCGATCTTAAAATATTTGCTACATTTTTCATAACATCACATATGCATCAAACATATTAGACTGTCTGCCAATTATCTCGTTGCATATTGTACTCGTATGTACAGGTATATGTGTTCTATTTTTGTTAAGTGTTTAGTTCGCTGTTGTAACATTTTCAATAATAATTTCAAACATATGCGTCATAATTTCATCCATTTCAATTCGGTTGATTTCTTTCACTTTAAAGTATTTGGACGGCATAATCACGTTGACACATTGGTTCTCGTCAGATCACTGAAGTTAAGCAACGTTGAGCTTGGCTAGTACAAGATGGTTGACCAATTGGGAATTCTAGACTGTATATGCTTTCCGCACATTTCGGCATTGTTTCCAGTTGTCCTAAACCTCCACTTGCCATTGGTATTCAATAATGTCGACTCAGAAGAGAGGTGTGTTGGAGATTGCGCAACTCTTACCACAAAAATTTAACGCACAGACACCCTTACAGTGGGTTTCCATAGTCTGTCAAGACTGAAGGAAGCCTTTTATTTTGACGTTCCTTGAGAAAAACTAATTTTATTAGGTGGTTTTTAATTTTAGATTAAAAAAAAATTCTCAATGTTAGCATTTTTCATTATAGTTTTTAATCTTTAGGTTCACAGGGTTCAGCAGATGTAATTTTCTTTATTTTTTATTGGTTGGCCTTCGTCTGGCCCGTGACCCGTCATTATAAAACGACCCGGCTCGCAAAGTCGAATGAGTTGCTGAACCCTGTACTAGAAAGTATTTTTCGTTCTGTACAAAGTCTTACTTCACTTAAAAAAAAAACTTTATACACAAACATTGCTTGAAAACTTTAAGGTCGTTATGTGTTTTCATTTAGTTTAATGATTTTTTTTTTGGAAAAAAGTTCGCCCTTGAGCGGATAAAATTATTTTTATACAGAAGAGTTTTACATCACTTCTATTTATTTTTTACAACAATTAAAATAATAAAAAAAAATTGTTTAGAATCTTTATCTGAATTGTCACGAAATCTGTTACATCATTTTATATTCCTTGAAATGTCCAAACGATAAGGCTATACGATAAGAATATAAAATTAAGGGGATCTTGATTACTTGTGGATCCGTAACTAAAAATCAAAGTAAATTCAAATTTGAAATGTTTTAGTGTTAAAATGGGAGATTTTGTACATATTACCCACGCAAATAAATACGTTTTACACCAAAATAAACAGAAATTTAAATAATAGTTGTGTTTATGTCTCATAACTATCGGTGGAATGTCATTAAAATTCGAGTTGTCTGAATTTTCACGAAGACCTTCTGTCCCCTTCATATCACCTTTGCAAAGAACTAAATTAAACTAAACTAACTTGGTGACCTGACGTTGGCCGGAATTGAATGGTGATCAAATAATTTTTCGCACTCCCATATTTTTATTGTTCCTATTTACTTGCCTTCCCATGAGGGCAAAGTTAGACACAATAGTGGTTCTTAATGTGATGAAATCCAGCTCCCCCAAAAAGGGGAACAAAAATAAAAAAATTGTCTCAGTCATGAAAAATTTCTCCTTCATTAACCGAGGACAGAAAAGGTAAAGTGTAGCATCAGAGCAGATTTTATTTAGTTCCGTGCCCCCGGCTCTGGTATTATCTATTACCAGAGCCTAATTTGGGTGACATCGAACTTAAGCACAAGGCCAGTAGGGAAAGTAATGGGTCGAGGGTCATCGAACTACTTTATTAAAACTTTAGTGAAACTTTATTAATCATAAACTAGTCTGTATCATCATAATACCTAATTATTTCCATGGCGTTTACCTACTTTAAATATTCTCAGATGCTGTGATTTTTTATTTACAATTCTGTAAAAAGAAGAAAAACGTGTATTTACAGCAACAAAACAAAAATGGTGTATACAAACTTAAAGAACTTTGTAAACATTAGATAGTGGCGAATAGGGCAAACTGAGAAACACTCCAAAAGAAAGAAAACAAAACTAAATCAAATGCCTATGGGGGCGGATGAGTAAGGCGCACCCTACCTAAGTGTGGAACGCCAACTGTTTTTCGACAAAAAGTCGAAAACAAGCAGGCCGTTCCCTAATAGGGAGTAGGGGATCTAAGGGTAATCTTTCAAAAATGAATTAAATCGAGATGGAAACATAGGAAATGGACGGTGTCTTCCAAGATAAATGCGCGTATAGAGGAATAGACTGGGAACAAAACAAAGGGTGGAGTGGAAATCTTGGAAGCTCTGCTAGTACCGATAAAAAATAATGCAGGGCCGGGAACAACTTTCATACTTACCTAGTCTAGAGCCTATAAAATTTCACTCTTAGTGGTTAACCAACCTCCTCTATCCTACTCTAAAATTGGCCAGGGCTAAGTTCCGCAGAACCTAGCACAGCATGTGCCATAGCTAGGGCGGGAACGTGTATTCAAAGCTAGCGCCTCGTCAGATGCACAAGCTAGTGTTGTGAACCCATCTAACAAAATCCATGCAATGTAATGTTTTCCAATCGTATATGTTTTTTTTTTTTACTTTGAATTGGTGCTTCAAATAAACAACGAGATCCCGATCGGAAACAGATCCAATCCCATGGACAACGTCAAAATGTTTTATCCACGCAACTGATCGAGCTACTGCTAGGATCGCGAGACAAAAATCCTTTTCTCCCTAGTAAACGGCAGGTCTACGTTGTCAACAACGTACGCTAAATCAAGGGGCACCGATCTCCCGGTGTCAATGTGAGCCGTTACCTCTCCAACATACTCCCAGAGACTCCGAAGTCTACTGTAAAGGAATAATGCGTGATTCATGGTCTCGTCTTTGTTTTCCTTGCAGCGCAAGCAGAAAGGCAGCTCGTAATCCCTTCCTCCGTCTCTGGTGAGTCTGCCGGTACCTCCAATAAGTCACTATACAGTCTCTTTCCAGACCAAGCAAAGTCACTGGACTACGGCAATGCCCTAAGGGTTTCTGGCATTAGGCGAAGAACGGCGTGTCTCTCCACCCGATCTTCGTCGGCCTTCTGTGAAATGGTTAGGTACAAGGTGTTAAATAGAGAGCTCAACCGCAGGGACCCATGGAGAATCTTCGAGTAAAGTTCTACTCAGGAAAGCCAACCTTTCAGCGTGTCGATGACACTCCAGATCGGGCATTCCCAAACCTCCTACGCTAAGACTTTGCGTACAGACCTGTCTGCGAACATATGGTATTCATCATCTTCCAAAGAAACGAGAAAAGGAGCTGCTCAAACTGAGCTTCCGCGAGAACAACGTTTACCGTCTGAAATAGGGTGTTCCTAACTAGCAAAGGAGCCCCACCACTACGGAGATTGTCATATGCTGAGTAGATATCAAATTCGTCCGTCAAGACATCGCAATCTCCGTAAGAAACGAAGTGAGTCTCTTGGATAGAAACTATATCTACCTTAAGGGCCACAAAATCTCTCAGCCGCGAGCAGTCTTGCTTCGAGGTCTCATGTTCCTCGTATTCAAACTAGCTAGATTCAAGTTCATTATGGTTATGCACCTGCCTAGTGTCACACACGGGTATAAAGTCCTCGGAGAGAAGGACGCCAAAGATGTTAACTGTCTGTCCCGAATCAGGCCTCCCACATTTAAGGGAAATGTTAATTTTAAAGCCCTATATAAAGATGGGTGAGCATACATTGAAACCTTCCCTTCACATTTCACTTCTATCTGAAATAGGGACGGGTGCTTCTTATCTATTAATTTTAGACCTTGGATTGCTTTCTTTGCTTCGTTCAGCATCTGCCAGAGCGCTTTCACCCTTGCCCCCTTATCCTTACTTAAAAAGTGATTTGAAGTGGGGTGTCGGGAAAATTTCTTGGATCTTGAACCTCTTTTCCTTTCACGTGGGTAAATTTTAAAAATTGCCTCGGGTATTTATGCTGTGTACCGTTAAGATCTGTTGTTATATCCGTGTTATCCCCGTGTTTTTCCCCTTGGTAGAAAATGCGTCTTCCGGGTCTTTTTATTCCTGATCGGTTCGGGAGAAGGTACCGCATTTTTCATTTCTTCTTGCTGCATTTCATCCGTCTCTTTAGTACTCCTCTCTTCCAACTCCTTCTCCTTCTATGAAACTCCTATGTTTTCGCTTCTTGGCACTGGTATAGGGGTGGAAAACGGGGAGAGATATATTGCTCAATCACCTGCAATGATTGAGCATTGTTATCTTCATAGATCGTGCAATCTTCTTTAACCTTCTTGCTCTGTGTCGCTATCTTTTTGCTCGACTCGTTCTCTTTCAATATCACATCGGATTCAGATAAAGCGACTGGGAGTTTCCATTCCGCTCCGACTTTTCCCTCCTCCTTGTTTTGTTTAACCGAGGACTTTTTAACTTTTTTGGCCACTGTGTTCCACTTCGTCGGAGCCGTTGCTGGTTTTACCTCCGTTGGTGTTGTCTTCTCTGTTTTTGGAGGAGCTGCTGCTGGTGGGATCAGCAGGGCATTCTTGGGACAAGCTTTTACCATATGCTACGGCATCTGAAAATCTTCCTTTGTCAATTATCGATATGATCCCACACTCGCATCTCACTTGTGCCGGAATGGCATTGAACCCGGTCCACCCTCATTTTTAGATTGTAGTCTCCAGTAATTAGGTTGTGGAGACCACGGACCGGGTTTACGGCCTCGATGTCACCATGTTGCGATAATATGGCACCTATGTGCTCTGAACTAATACAGCATGGGACGACGAGGACTGATATAACGGAACGCCTGTTCGCCATGTACTTTGGCTTAAATCTAAGCCCTTTCTAGTCAGGTCTCATTTGTCTATCTTTTCAGTTTTTTTCTCGAGTGGTGAGGAGCAAATCCAACATAGCGAAGCTTCTTCGTACTGTGTATGTGGCTAGTAGGTTAAGTTCCACCATCATGGTGATGATTTTGTCTTTTGGATTTCTTACCAAGCTTTTAATTTTGCATCCGACGTGGCATAAGGAACTATCCTTTACTGTAGGGCTTCTAAGGTCTGGAACCAGTTTGATCTTCGGTCAATGCGGAATATTTGTCCCCAAGTTGGTTGGCCTTGTTTGATGGGCCGTTTCTTTAAGGTTTCTTCCGGTGTTTGGGGCTTGCCTTATACTGGCAAATCTGACGCCCCTTCCATCGGCATTTTGATTGCGGGCTTATTGTTTACTGAGAAGCACCCGTCCCCTGATGTATACTAGCAGAATGCCTGGCGTCGGCCGGGATTGGATGACATAGTTGGATATATGTACTAGCACAATACCCGGCTATGTCCGGGATTGGATGACATAGGTGGATATATGTACTAGCAGAATACACTGCTATGCCTGGGATTGAATGGAATAGGTGTATATATACTAGCAAAATATGTTGCGTCACCCGGGATTGGATGACATAGGTGTATATATGTACTAGCAGATTACCTGGCAGGGCCCGTAATTGGATTAAATAGGTGGAACGTTTCCTAGCAGAATATCCAGCGTTGCCCAGGATTGGATAAGATAGGTGGAATGTTCTCTAGCAGAATACCTGGCGCCACCCAGGATGTAATTAGACAGGTGTGAATACATACTAGCAGAATATCTAGAATCGCCCTTGAATGGATTAAATAGGTGGAAATATATAATAGAAGAGTACGCGGCATGTCCTGGGACTTAATAACCTTGCTGGAAATATATAATCGCTTTGTACCCGCCATCGCCCGGCATGTAAAATTTAGCAGAATGTATCGAAGTTAATTTTTCAATAAAGTGTGTTGATAATGTGGGTTAAATCATTTAAAATGATTGTCGAACTTAGTAACATATCCAAGTATTTTGAAAAAATGATGAAATGTGAGTTATTTTATTGGTGTGTTTGTAATGAAATAACCAGCCTAGAGAATGTATCAAAGTTATTATTTTAGTAAGAGGGGAGCGATAATGTGGATTTAATCGTGAAAAATAATTGTCGAAATTACTAACATATCAAACAATTATGAAAAATGATGAAATTTGAGTTATTTTAATGTTGTGTTTTTTAATGAAAAAAAAAAAAACAGCCCAGACAATATTTTAAATTATTTTTTTAGTAATGGGGGCGGGGGCGATCATGTGCGTTAAATCATGAAAAATGAAATTAGTAACATATCCAAGAACTATGAAAACTTATTAAATGTGAGTTATTTGATTAGTGTGTTTGTAATGAAATAAACAGCCAAAACAATGTATCAAAGTTATTATTTTAGTAAGAGGCTGGCGATAATGTGGGTTAAATTATGAAAAATAATTTTCGAAATTAATAACATATCCAAGAATTATGGGATTCAATGAGATATGTAAAAATATATACTAGAAGATTACCCGGAGTTACTCGAGATTGAATGAGATACATGCAAATGTATGCAAACAGAATACACGGGCGCATGGGATCCAATGAGATAGATGCAAATATATACTAGCCGAATACCCGGTATTTCCTGGGATTGAATGAAGTACGTGAGAATATATACTAATAAAATTCCCAACGTCGCTCGGGATTGAATGAGATAGGTGGAAATATATAGAAGCAGAGTACCAGGCATCGCCCTGGATTCAATAATGCAGGTGCGAATAAATACTAACAGAATACCTGGCGTCGCCTGGGTATTAATGAGATAGGTACAAATACAGAATAGATGAATACTTGGTGTCGCTCTGGATTGTATTAGATAACTTCACATATACACTAGCAGAATACCCGGCGTTGCTCAAGATTGAATGAGATAGGTGAGGAAATTTACTAGCAATATTCTCAGCTTCGCCCGGAATTGAAGGAAATTGATGGAAATATATATTAGCAACATTCCTGGCGTTGATCAGGATTGAATGAGATAGGGGCAAATATATACTAGCAGAATAATCAGCGTCACTCTGGATTAAATGAGGGTGGCAGAATATAAAGTCTGTACTGTAAATGACTTAAATAATTTTCTATCTAAAAATTACTTCATTTATCAAACGATTCCGGATATGGCTTAAACAGTTTACGATCTCAAAATTAGATTAATACATATACATTGTCAGTTTTGTATGAAGGTTTTCTAGGACAGTTTCTTTAAGGAGTAATTTCTATATTTTTTACAAGTTTTTATGCTATTATCCGGGAATTATGTGATGGTTGTAGTGGTTGGTAGGAAGAAGCATGATTATGTTATTTTAAACGTGCTCTTGCGTTTTCTTTTCGGGGTTGGGTTGGAGAGAGAGTAATGTCCGTTTGAGGTAAAACGCTTGTGAAATTGTTTCATATATGTATTTAAATTACCCGTCTTAGTGTAGGTAAAATTATTTTACATATTTGTTGTATATTACCCGTCCTTGCAAAGGTAAAATTATTTCATACGTATGCTGTACATTACCTACCCTAGGTAAGATACAATTATTTCATATATGTCCTTCTTTTGCTCGAAATAGCAAATGATACATAGACATTAAAAATTCCCCTCTCCTAAGAATAACAAATATATTCAAAATCAAATTCAATTTTCTCATTGTTTATATGGTCCCGAGCAACGCCGGTTAGCCCCGCTACTCTATAATATATATATCACCTGCTTATTTAAATGTATGTATATATGTTTGTATGTATGTTTGTTTGTATGTTTGCCTAAAACTTTTGACAGAGGCGACGGATTTTCACGAGATCGGTAGCGTTTTGAAGATTGATGCCTCAGATGACAAATATAAAAAATTGGCCCAAAACATTAATTCCTTCACCCCCAGCTGGGCAGTTTTCTACAAGGAGAGGTCGATTTTTTGCAAGTTATTTTTGTAAGTCATTGTATCGGTTGGATTGACTTTGCCTAAATTTAATGTTCCAAACTTCCAATCGCGTCATAGAGTAGCGGTAAAACGTCAGATTTTTTTCACTTTCTTTTCCGCCTTCACGTCACGGATTTGAGCCTGTCTACTACCACTTTTTTCTTTTTTTTTGCTCAACACACACCTCCAAACACCCGGGCAACGCCAGGGACCCAGGCTAGTATATATATATATATATATATATATATATATATATATACATATATATATATAAATATATATATGAAACGAATATATATATATATATATATATATATATACATATATATATGCCTGTGTTCGTAAAATGTCATACGGATGTACTATATATATATATATATATATATATATATATATATATATATATGTATATATATATATGTATATATATATATGTATATATATATATGTATATATATATGCATATATATATATATATATATATATATATATATATATATATATATATATATATATATATATATATATATATGGCGATTAAGATACGCTGGATATTCCGCATTTCATCCACTCTTTGGGCTTATGCGCATATGCCTGAAGAGTCCTGAGTGGATGAAACGCGGAATATTCAGTGTAGCTTAATTGCCATATATATTTTTACTAACTAGCTCTACCTACGTATTGAGCACATTTGAAGTAAATACTTAAAGTTTACGCATAAATCTATACTTTCGTATATTAATTTTAAGTGAGTAAATGAAGTAGTTATATATATATATATATATATATATATATATATATATATATATATATATATATAATACCTCCGTATGGCATTTAGCGATATATATATATAGTACCTCCGTATGACATTTTATAAAAATCAACCCAGCCGTTTTCGAGTTAATAGAGAACGAAAACAGCACACAGACACACAGACAATATTCCTTTTATATAATAGTAGAGATAGATAGAGATATAGGCACAATTGCACGTCTTACACATAGAAGAAATGCTTGAAGAGTAAATATGACATATAGCCATATCTAACTTTATATGAATAGACATTCCATGCATATTATTTCTGATTATTTATTTTATGTTATTATCCTGACCCCCTACCTTGCGGAATCTACAAAGATGTAACAAAACGACACCTGAAGGCGATGAACGCCAATGTCGAGATTTGGGAGGAACAAGCCAAAGAAATGGTGTAGCTTGCGGAACAGTCTCCACAAAAGGAAGGAAGAAATAGAGAGAAAGATTGGAGATGTCTTAGAGCTAGGACACTATCGATGACAACCCCGGCACCCACATGAGGTGCCTGTGACCAGACGTTTCAAACAGAAAGAGGAATACGCCAACACCAAAGCACTGAAGCCCCGACTAGTCATCGTCAAGACTGACGGACTGCATGATGATGATGCTAATTTTATGTTATTAGTTACCAAATGGATACTTATCCAGTTTAAGACCCAATCTTCAGCGACTTCGTACCAGCATCTTACATCAAATTACATAATCAGCTAGAAGATGCCGAAGCAAAAACAGCCAGACGATTAATTCAAAATTCAGCGTTTCCCGCTCCTCATATTAAAAATTATCTTCTATTTAGAAATCATTCTTAACACGAAGAAACATAGAGATTTCACGGTTACATAGACGTCGTCTTCTGTTTCAAATATTTTTCTGGATTTAATGGATTTTATATTTCCATTAGAAATTAGATTTCAGACGACTGATTCGCTAATCGCTTCGGCATTTTCCGTTGGCTTACGTAATCTGCAGGAAGATGCCGACACGAAGACGTCAGAGATAGCACCGTAAACTGAATAAGTACCAACAAATGAATGAAGAACACTGGTTACAGGTGTGAGGTAGAACGTTTACTTTAAATACCAGTACCGTATTAGTCCACCAAACGGTGGTCTCTTTCTGCGATCCTCAGGCAATTTGCTAAATATCGAGTTGTTATGCGTGGAAGAACTGATTACTTTCGCAGCAGCCTCTAAAAAGCAATCATTGTCCACTGTCAGCTCGTTATTTAATGCGAGATTTGCTTTTTTTTGCCCACGTTATTTTCCTTTATTTTCTTTTACAAACGAAGGCAAAAAGAAATCTAGGCTGAGCATCTTCGCAATCGAAGAATATCCGTTTCCCAATTACAGATCAGCAGCTATTTATTACTTGTTAAGGCATAACTGAAGATTCTTTATTATAAGCATCGCGGGCCACACGAATGCCTTCGACATTATAACACAACCACTAGAATTACTAGACATTCTACACTCTATAAAAAAGAGAAATGTGTATTAATTATATATATATATATGTATAAGGAATTAAAAAAAATATACCAGCGGTGGTTGACGTTATGTTTAAAGAAAAAAAAAAATTAGAAAAAACCGAATGAAATCATTAAAAAATCAACGTTTCGTCCCTGTCTCAAAGGACATCTTCAGGATAAATTGAGATAAAAATGTGATAAAAGAAAAAGTCAAAGATCGTGCGAAAAAAGACAGTTTTTTAAAATCCAACCCATGTTGGGAAAGGATGAAATATGTGTGCGTATGGGAAGGTTGTTTGATGTCTACATATACAACTTTTAAAATGCATTAAAATAAATATGTACATTATTATTATTATTTTTTATTTTTATTTTTATTTTTTTTTCTTTCCTTCTTCTGCAAAAACAACTCATTTTCCTGAAACATTCAAAGAAAGAAAAAAAAAAAAAAAAAAAAAAAAATAGGCTAGCCAGGATCCACCCTGATACCTTGCTCTTTGATTATTATTTTCCCTATGCTAGGGGTTAAATGGTAGAAGCCTTTTCTTTGCGTAATAGTATTAGTATTCAAAATTAGTGCTGATTCTAAAAGTCTTCTTTTAGCTCTATCTATCACGTATTTAATAATTTTCGCTTGATCTAAATTAAATGAGTGATCGTGTTCTGCACAATGGCAAAAGAGTGCATTTAGGGCGTTACCATTCCTTATATCTCTTCTGTGCTCGTTTAGTCTTAATTTCAATTTTCGTTGTGTTTCACCTATGTACGCTTGTTGACAGTTGTTACATGGGATGGAATATATACCGGCATCGGATGTGAGGGTTTTGGGAGAGTGCTTGGTAGTTTTTAATGTCTGTTTTATGGTTGAGGAAGTTGTTTGTATCAGGTGAAAACCAAGTCTATCAAGAGTGTCGTAGATTTTTGTATTTTTGGTGTGGGTGGGAATGAAAAGATGTCTGTTTAATAGTGAGGTATCTGTTTTATTTTTCTGTGTGTTTATATTATAGTGTATTTTCGTAGCTTTTTTCTTTGCGTAAGAAATGAAATAGGATGGATACTGTAGTTTTCTTAAAACATTCGTAATATATTGAAATTCATCATTAAGATATTGGGGACTGCATATTCTAAAGGCACGTAAGAAAAAACCTATAACCATGCCCGTCTTTATTTTATCATTGTGGTGTGAGTAGTAATGAATATAGTCGTTTTTGTGTGTGGTCTTTCTATGTACTTTGAAACTCAGGTCGGTTTCTGATCTGATGAGGAATATGTCTAGAAAAGCTAGGGAGTGGTCTTGTTCGGATTCATGTGTAAAATTTATAGATGGTTCCACTGAATTTAATTTATTTCTAATTTGTTCTATTTGTGTGTTTTTAGGAAGAAAAATAAGAATATCATCTATATATCTAAAATATGTGGAGTTTTTAGGAAGTCTGTGTTTAAAAGAGTTGGTTTCTAAGAATTCTAAGAATAAGCAGGCTAGTACACCACTAAGGGGGTTACCCATAGGGAGTCCAAATTTCTGTCTATAGTAAGAATTATTAAATTGAAAGTAGGTTCTATCAGTGATGAGTTTTATAATTTGTATTAGTGTATCTGAGGAAAAAGGTAGGTCGGCTTTAATTTTGATTAAGTGCTTGTGGAGTAGATTAAGGCATTTTTTGATTGGAATATTGGTGTACAGGGAAATTATGTCTAAACTATGCATGGTTTTATTTTGCATGTCCATATTTTTTATTCTATTTAGGAGGTCACCAGAGTTTTTGATATGTGAAGTGCTGATGGTGCCCATTAGTGGAGTTAAAATTTGGGCAATAGCTCGTGCTAATTTATGGGTGACGCTTCCAATGTTTGATATTATAGGTCTCATAGGGACGTTCTCTTTATGTATTTTTGGGAGGCCGTATAATATAGGAATAGTGGGGTGGTATTCAATGTTATTTATCCATTTTTTATCATTTCCGATAAGTTTCTTTACGGATTTATTAAAAGTATCGAAATCTTTTTCTATTGATTTTAAATCTATCGGAGTGTATATATCTCCGTCTGCCAATAGTGTATGCATTTTCTTTAGATATAGGTCTTTATCTATTATAACTATACCACCTCCTTTATCGGCTTGTGAAATAATAATGTCTTTATTTTTTGTTAAAAGTTTTAAGGCATCAATGTATCTTTTTGGTAGTGCTAATTCTTGAGGTTGGGTAGTTGTTAAAGCTATTATCCCTTGTATGAAGCCTTTAGTAAAATCAGAGTCCTCTTGTCTATAATTTTTTAGGGTTGTGTTAGTGGTGATTTTCGAATGCTTGCCGGTAGCGAATTTAAGACCGAAACTGAGAGCTTCAGTTTCAATGTCCGAGAGTGGTCTAGAAGTAAGGTTTAGAATAAGGTCTGGACGTCCCAAAGTTTTCCATTTGCTGTTTTTTATCAATTTCGCAAGTTTGTTATTCAATTTAAAGTTATGGCGTGTGTTAAATTTTTTGATAGATCTGTAAATGTTCTTAATTGATCTGGGTGTTTTCTTGTAATTTTGTTGATAATCAGCAATAAATATCCTGGCTTTCCGAAAAAGATGAGAGCTTTGGTGCTTTAAATATATTATAGATGACAAAAGATATTTCTCAATGTAATCCGGGAAAATATGGTCTGATGTTTTAAAAGATTTAGGTATGCATGCAGGTATGACTTTTTCTTCAATACATTTTTCCAGAAAAATTCTCCTGTTGTTGTGAGAATTTGCTGCGATTAAGATGCTCTTATATGTTCGCAGAGAAGATCGGTTTTCCATTTCGACAGAATGTATAAGGAATTAAAAAATATACCAGCGGTGGTTGACGTTATGTTTAAAGAAAAAATTAGAAAAAACCGAATGAAATCATTAAAAAATCAACGTTTCGTCCCTGTCTCAAAGGACATCTTCAGGATAAATTGAGATAAAAATGTGATAAAAGAAAAAGTCATAGATCGTGCGAAAAAAGACAGTTTTTTAAAATCCAACCCATGTTGGGAAAGGATGAAATATGTGTGCGTATGGGAAGGTAGTTTGATGTCTATATATACAACTTTTAAAATGCATTAAAATAATTTTTTTTCTTTGAATGTTTCAGGAAAATGAGTAGTTTTTGCAGAAGAAGGAAAGAAAAAAAAAAAAAATAATAATAATAATGTACATATTTATTTTAATGCATTTTAAAAGTTGTATATATAGACATCAAACAACCTTCCCATACGCACACATATTTCATCCTTTCCCAACATGGGTTGGATTTTAAAAAACTGTCTTTTTTCGCACGATCTATGACTTTTTCTTTTATCACATTTTTATCTCAATTTATCCTGAAGATGTCCTTTGAGACAGGGACGAAACGTTGATTTTTTAATGATTTCATTCGGTTTTTTCTAATTTTTTCTTTAAACATAACGTCAACCACCGCTGGTATATTTTTTTTAATTCCTTATACATTCTGTCGAAATGGAAAACCGATCTTCTCTGCGAACATATAAGAGCATCTTAATCGCAGCAAATTCTCACAACAACAGGAGAATTTTTCTGGAAAAATGTATTGAAGAAAAAGTCATACCTGCATGCATACCTAAATCTTTTAAAACATCAGACCATATTTTCCCGGATTACATTGAGAAATATCTTTTGTCATCTATAATATATTTAAAGCACCAAAGCTCTCATCTTTTTCGGAAAGCCAGGATATTTATTGCTGATTATCAACAAAATTACAAGAAAACACCCAGATCAATTAAGAACATTTACAGATCTATCAAAAAATTTAACACACGCCATAACTTTAAATTGAATAACAAACTTGCGAAATTGATAAAAAACAGCAAATGGAAAACTTTGGGACGTCCAGACCTTATTCTAAACCTTACTTCTAGACCACTCTCGGACATTGAAACTGAAGCTCTCAGTTTCGGTCTTAAATTCGCTACCGGCAAGCATTCGAAAATCACCACTAACACAACCCTAAAAAATTATAGACAAGAGGGCTCTGATTTTACTAAAGGCTTCATACAAGGGATAATAGCTTTAACAACTACCCAACCTCAAGAATTAGCACTACCAAAAAGATACATTGATGCCTTAAAACTTTTAACAAAAAATAAAGACATTATTATTTCACAAGCCGATAAAGGAGGTGGTATAGTTATAATAGATAAAGACCTATATCTAAAGAAAATGCATACACTATTGGCAGACGGAGATATATACACTCCGATAGATTTAAAATCAATAGAAAAAGATTTCGATACTTTTAATAAATCCGTAAAGAAACTTATCGGAAATGATAAAAAATGGATAAATAACATTGAATACCACCCCACTATTCCTATATTATACGGCCTCCCAAAAATACATAAAGAGAACGTCCCTATGAGACCTATAATATCAAACATTGGAAGCGTCACCCATAAATTAGCACGAGCTATTGCCCAAATTTTAACTCCACTAATGGGCACCATCAGCACTTCACATATCAAAAACTCTGGTGACCTCCTAAATAGAATAAAAAATATGGACATGCAAAATAAAACCATGCATAGTTTAGACATAATTTCCCTGTACACCAATATTCCAATCAAAAAATGCCTTAATCTACTCCACAAGCACTTAATCAAAATTAAAGCCGACCTACCTTTTTCCTCAGATACACTAATACAAATTATAAAACTCATCACTGATAGAACCTACTTTCAATTTAATAATTCTTACTATAGACAGAAATTTGGACTCCCTATGGGTAACCCCCTTAGTGGTGTACTAGCCTGCTTATTCTTAGAATTCTTAGAAACCAACTCTTTTAAACACAGACTTCCTAAAAACTCCACATATTTTAGATATATAGATGATATTCTTATTTTTCTTCCTAAAAACACACAAATAGAACAAATTAGAAATAAATTAAATTCAGTGGAACCATCTATAAATTTTACACATGAATCCGAACAAGACCACTCCCTAGCTTTTCTAGACATATTCCTCATCAGATCAGAAACCGACCTGAGTTTCAAAGTACATAGAAAGACCACACACAAAAACGACTATATTCATTACTACTCACACCACAATGATAAAATAAAGACGGGCATGATTATAGGTTTTTTCTTACGTGCCTTTAGAATATGCAGTCCCCAATATCTTAATGATGAATTTCAATATATTACGAATGTTTTAAGAAAACTACAGTATCCATCCTATTTCATTTCTTACGCAAAGAAAAAAGCTACGAAAATACACTATAATATAAACACACAGAAAAATAAAACAGATACCTCACTATTAAACAGACATCTTTTCATTCCCACCCACACCAAAAATACAAAAATCTACGACACTCTTGATAGACTTGGTTTTCACCTGATACAAACAACTTCCTCAACCATAAAACAGACATTAAAAACTACCAAGCACTCTCCCAAAACCCTCACATCCGATGCCGGTATATATTCCATCCCATGTAACAACTGTCAACAAGCGTACATAGGTGAAACACAACGAAAATTGAAATTAAGACTAAACGAGCACAGAAGAGATATAAGGAATGGTAACGCCCTAAATGCACTCTTTTGCCATTGTGCAGAACACGATCACTCATTTAATTTAGATCAAGCGAAAATTATTAAATACGTGATAGATAGAGCTAAAAGAAGACTTTTAGAATCAGCACTAATTTTGAATACTAATACTATTACGCAAAGAAAAGGCTTCTACCATTTAACCCCTAGCATAGGGAAAATAATAATCAAAGAGCAAGGTATCAGGGTGGATCCTGGCTAGCCTATTTTTTTTTTTTTTTTCTTTGAATGTTTCAGGAAAATGAGTAGTTTTTGCAGAAGAAGGAAAGAAAAAAAAAAAAAAAAAAAAAAAAAAAAAAAATAATAATAATGTACTTATTTATTTTAATGCATTTTAAAAGTTGTATATATAGACATCAAACAACCTTCCCATACGCACACATATTTCATCCTTTCCCAACATGGGTTGGATTTTAAAAAACTGTCTTTTTTCGCACGATCTATGACTTTTTCTTTTATCACATTTTTATCTCAATTTATCCTGAAGATGTCCTTTGAGACAGGGACGAAACGTTGATTTTTTAATGATTTCATTCGGTTTTTTCTAATTTTTTCTTTAAACATATATATATATATATATATATATATATATATATATATATATATATATATATATATATATATATATATATTTAAAGGGGATTACAACAGTCTAAAGAGCAGAGTTTATTTTAATGTATTAGTAAATGCATTAATACAATTAAATGAAAACAGCAACTACATTTAACATCCCAATCAATGCATTAAAGATGATACTTACAGGCTTTAAAGGCGGATGATTAAAAGATATATTTACCTTACTTTAAAAATGCTAGTTTTACTTTTGGTGTCTTTAAACCCCCACCCACTCTTTTTGTTGATGAGGAGACTTTGTTTGATAAAATCAAATGATAAAATTATTGTCCAAGACTTATTGTCTGTCTCAATAAAAATATCGTTTTGAAACGATCGTACAATTTATTGATTTTGTTTGTTCTTCTCTGTGAAACCGATTTTAATTTTTAATTCTAATTATAAATTATCAATCATTTTACTCAATATATATATATATATATATATATATATATATATATATATATATATATATACTTCTTTTCAAGGGAAATAAGGTAAAAAAAACCCGATAAAAGTGCTCGATATGTTAATAGAGCGGTATATAATTTTTTAATTTTTTATTGAGCCCATAATAAATTTACATTGCTGTTTCCATTGGATTTTCACCCCAAGAGATGAGGTAGAGTACCAATTTCATCGGAATTTATAGGTGGACTATAAATATATCTGTATAAATCTTATATATATATATATATATATATATATATTCTGTAAATGTACAATTTAAACATAATAACTAACGGGACCTCTTGAAATTCCACAGGGGACTCATTCATATGTAATATATTGATCTGGACATTCTGTAGATGTTCACCGTAAATGGAGACGCTTTGGTATCATTGTAGCTTTTTTGTTAAATCTGCAAAAGTAGTTTTCTAAGCTAGCAGTGACGCTCGGCGTAGTCAGGTCGTAAAATACGCTTAAGAGTGATATTTTAATTTCTGATGATTTCGTATATATTATTATAAAGTTAATGTTCTATCGATCTTTATGTATAATGAAGTTGCCATTTCAAAAATATAAATATATATATTCATGCCACTTGGGCGCATCAGATTGAATTGAAAACAAAACCAAAATTTATGAAAAAAATATATTTATGCATATATATAACTGCAGCTTCTTTCAGCTATAATCGAAACCGAAACCAAAAACTTATGTTGAATTATGGTAAAAGTATTTATGACAAGAAACGGAATTCCATAACAATTAAACGAATCGGATGTAAGCGTGACACAGAAAATAAGTAAATAACACACACGCTATCGTATTAATATTAAGCTTATATATATGCTTGTATTTATATACTTTTTAAATACACGTTGTTCTTTATTCTAAAATTTAGGATGACTAGTTTTTCTATTAGTTGTGTATAATATAAATTATAATAAAGTAATATTACTGTCTATTCACAATTTGGTTTATATAGACAAAAGTTACACTGTTTCACAAATCGATTTTAATACTGAAAACAGACTCTTACGAGGGGCGTGCAATAAGTAATGCCCCTGACCCGCTTTCGGTTGTCTGATGTAGCTAAAATTTTGCATGTACAATGATTTATATCTATCTATACGGGATATGTGGAAAATTACAGCTCTGAACTAATTGTGGTTTCTGTTTTACAGATGTTTGAACTGAGTCAGGTGTGAAATGGAGTCTGTTGAATGTCGAGCAGTGATCCAGTTTTTGTATTTGAAAGGACGCACACCACAGGAGACTTTTGATGAAATGAAAGAAACTTATGGTGATAATGCTCCATCATATGACCTTGTAAAACGTTGGCATCGTGAATTCAAACATGGCCGGAAGTCTGTGGAAACAGCTCCCAGACCTGGTCGCCCCCCTTCTGCCATGTATGAGGCATCTGTCTGTCAAGTTGAGGCTGCCATTTTGAAAGATCGGCGTATTACTAATCGCCAAATAGCCCAAGATGTCAAGATTAGTACAGGGTCTGTGGAAACTATTATTCATGACCATTTGCATATGCATAAGGTGTCTGCCAGATGGATTCCCAGGTTGCTCACACTATTTCAGAAGCGAGAACGCGTCGAGTGCTCGAGGATAAATTTGATGTGCCAAGAAGTAGAGTCAAAGGTTTTCAAAAGACTGATTACACAGGATGATACCTGGATCCATCACTATAATCCAGAGACCAAAGCCCAGTCAATGCAGTGGAAGCATTTGGACTCACCACCTCCAAAGAAGGCAAAGGTGCAGCCCTCCGTTGGCAAGGTCATGCTCACAGTCTTCTGGGACCAGGACTGAGTAGTGATGACAGATTTCCTGGCAAAGGGTACCACAATTACAGGAGCCTATTATGCTTCGCTTTTGAGGAAATTAAGGGAAGCTATCAAAATCAAGAGGCGGGGCAAGATCAGCAAAGGTACCCTCCTCCTGCAAGACAACGCTCCGGTCCACAACTCGCATGTCGCCAGATCAGAAGCACGGGCGTGTGGTTATCAAATCCACGCCCATCCTCCCTATTCTTCTGGCCTTGCGCCCTCTGACTTTCACCTCTTTCCAAGCATGAAGTTGTTTTTGAAAGGAAAGCGTTTCCCAGATGATGCAGCCTTGAATTTTGAAGTCACGTCGTGGTTGGAGGACCAATCTGGGGTGTTCTACAAAAACGACCTCCAGAGCTGCATCAAACGATGGGAGAAATGCATAACTCTGGGTGGTTCCTATGTAGAGAAAGACTAATAACTGTGCCAAGTTTCGTTGCTCTACATGGGAAGTTAATCAGGGGCATTACTTATTGCACGCCCCTCGTATATACTTTTATCGATGCATAATTTCTATATATACTATTTATTCAAAAGAAATAAAAATCCAAGAGATTATCTCATTTGCATATTATAGGAAAGAAATCCTGTTTTGACAATTACTTCTAAATTTTTTATGGAAATTAGTAACAAAATTATTTTCAGTATTCTATTAAGAAATATTATAAAGTTTAATTGCATAATTTTTTTAAAAAATAATTTATATTTAATTTATATTTATTTTTATTATTTTTATGACCAATATCAGCGGCGTTTAAAACGGAATTACATTTTCATTTAATATATGAGTTATTTCCCTTTAAGCTGTAAAAATTTAAATTTCTTGTTTAAATTTCATAGATGAAGATGACTATGTTTCATGCTTTCAAAACTCCAAAATATGGTAAATCGGAACTTAGCATATTTGAAATGGTATGTGACTAAATCATCCGCCTGGCAATATGACTTTTAGCTGGCAACGTCGGGTATTTACAGCTAGTATATATATAAATTAGAAAATGACAAAGAACAAATCCTTAGTTCGCTCTCATTATGAATTTATGTCAAACTAACAGGGCTTTTTCAAACAAGAGAGGTATTTCACTAATATATATATATATATATATATATATATATATATATATATATTGTACGAGCCTTTTTCAAGTATCACACAAAAACACGCATTCACATTTCAAGCTATGTCATATAGATACGTGCACACAAACATACGCGCCCACGTCACACATGTACACATATTCACGTTCGCGTACATACACTCACATTCACGTGTATAGACACACACGCTAACGCACACATATGTACTCACACACGCGCACACGAACGCACACATGGACAACGTCACTTCCGCTTTCTAACGAAATATACACATGCGCAAAGGACCACCGGAAACGAGTATAAAAGAGAGAGTAACAACCGGCTCTACCTTTCCGGCCCAGCTTCCGTGCTGGTCGGTCGGTCTTCGAACCGCCCGCGTGCGTCACGCCCACTTACTACTATGTATGGGGCACGAGCTAACAGACCGTATGTACACATCCACACTCTTTCTCTTTCTATCTACTACTGGTCCCTGAGAACACCTTCGCGTAGCTGACTACTAACTGACGTCAACTCTCATATCCTCTTCTTTGTCTACACGCTGGACTATCATTCTCAATTTCCACTACAATACTCATTTCTCTTCCCACGCGCGAACAAACGATAGTGAGATGAACACACATTTCCTGTTCTTCTACAATACAAACCCCGCAACGAACATTGGTTACATACGCGCGGACATGAACACATGTTATAACTAAAACGTTCATTCTTTCAACAGCAAATAAACGACGTTTATCTTATCCATCAATTGAGTCTTTTTTTCCTTCAATTCCATTCGTTTCATTATTTTCTTGTGGCGAGCTAGGGTATTATACCCTGGTCCGCTACAATATATATATATATATATATATATATATATATATATATATATATATATATATATATATATATGTAGTTGAATCAGGTCAGTACTAAAATGAGTGACCTATTTAAAATAACAGGTGTTGTATGTGCTCTCTGCTTATCTCGGCAATTTTCATGTTCGTCATGTTGTTGGAATCAACTAGTGTTAACACTTTTATAGTTTTAACGCACTTACTACGTGTTGAACCTTCTCAATTACTGGTTGCCATGACTAATAAGATGCTACTTGAAGCCTCTTCGTTCAAACGCCTCAGCTTAGCATTCACATGTAACATGAATTGGAATACATACATACATACATTCATTAATTTATACATACATACATACATACATACATACATACATATATACATACATACATACATGCATATATATATTTAAACAGACAGGTGAGATTTATATAATAGATGTTTCTGTCTAAGGTTTTATTAAATTATTTTTGGAATTAATTACTAGATATTCTACATTCCAGAAAAAAGAGAAATGTGTTTTAACTATGTATGTATATATATATATATATATATATATATATATATATATATATATATATATATATATATATATATATATATGCGTGTGTGTGTGTATAAATCTTATATATATATATTCTGTAAATGTACAATTTAAACATTCTTTTTTATAATACATACTTTCTATAAGTGTACAATTTATATTGTCATAATATGTTATTTATACGCCAACCACATTCATCAGTAATCTATTTGACCATCCAGTATTATTCTATACCAGTATTATTCTATACCAGTTTTATTCTATACCAGTCTTATTCTATACCAGTTTTATTCTATACCAGTCTTATTCTATACCAGTCTTATTCTATAGCACGTCTGTCACTCTTGCTTTCATCACATCTTCTGTTTATTAACTACAGTAGACAATGGAACATGCTATAAAACTCAATATGCGAACTATTCATTATTAAAATATGGAATTTTCACCAAATCTATTAATATTATTTCACTTACAGATAAAACGTTCGTGCGTCAGAACGACGCAAAGCGTCCGATAATCCTAGAATAGATGGCTCGCGGTGGGAGTTTGTCTATGATGAAGCTGGTTTGCGCAGCGCCAGCGTCATTCTCTCATCACAACCAGCTTCGTTAAGCAGCAATACAGGGTTCAAACAGCTGGAAGTTAGATGGGATGCAGGAGCTGACTAACGTATCAACGTAAGCCTACATACAGCGCTTGTTATCCCAAATAGTTAATCACCTAGTACTTGCTAGGCTCAATTTTGCTTAACCTCGTTGATCTAATGAGAATTCCTGTGTCACGTGATTATGTCATATCATAGATAAAAAGAGAAAATGAGAAAGACCATTCGTATTATTTGGATATATCAGACTACTGTTCTTATCTTGATTGTGAAGAGGACACTCAAGGTGAGAACAGTAGTCCGATGAATCCAAATAATACGAATAACCAGTCCTCATCTCAAAAATTCAGAAACGTCATCTGAGAAAGGCTAACTAAAGATTTTGTTTTAAAAATCTGGTCTTGCAAACTTACTATTTTCTAGGTAAAATTATGCAATCTGAGATCAATGTATGATCAAACGGGTTATATCTTTCTAGTATTAATTAAAAAAAATATGCTCGTATATTTGAGAAATGTTGCGACACGTATCACATAAATATAATAAGTAATGTATAAGTTATAATGTAAATATCTCAATTTCCCTATAAAAATGGCAATAACTAGCAGGGAGATCCGACGAGCTCAGGGATTGAATGAGGACCAACAAATGTTCCACTCTCCCATACTTTTAGTATCAACATCGGTGAAATCGACCATTTTGTTTTCAAATCGATTGATTGATTGCTCTATTTAAGCCCCTCGCAGTGCACCGAGAGGAAGATTCACATGCGTTCCGCAGCGACTTAGTTCACAATAATTTGTACTCGCTTTTACACTGTAAGAAATCTACTGTCGATTTTTTGTAAATGATAGCTACACTTTACATTTAAAATACAAAAGTCAAGCATAACGGTTCACTTGTACTATAAACAGAAACATTTCGAAAGCGCCTCTGTTTTGTCAAAGAACTAACTGTTGATTTTATGAAATTAGTTTACCATAGTCACTTGAATTAGAGTTAAACGTATAAAAGTCAAATATCATGGTTCAACAAAACTGTTGTGAGACCGAAACTTACCTGCATCATGGACTCTTCCAATACTATATTGCAGTGTGAGATAACACTCTCAAAAAACTGTGTTGTCATACTGTAGGAATACTAGTAGTACGCAGTACGTACTACTACCTGTATTGGACACCACCGGTTAGTAAGCTCTGCTTACCCATTTTGTCCTAGCCTTGTAACCTTTTTTAATATATCTTTCTTACACCTAATCCGTGTTCCGTGTTTTCTTTTCCTGATACCAAGCTTGACTCCATATCAGTGGCGACAGAAGGATCCAAGAAACTGACTCACGCCGAAACCCTAATGCTTGCCCATTCACACATCAATAGCGAAAGAAAGATTCGAGGATTTCTTTACGAATTTCGTCCTCACCACATCAGTAGTGACAGAGTACCCGTTTAGTCATAAAGCAGTGTTGAATGCGAAATTAAGTTGCCATTATTGCACTATCAATTACATACAAAATAATATGCGGGTTACCAACATCAGTGACGAACTAGCGATTCGACAAATTTCAAGAAAGTTTAAGACTATTTTAAGTCTTTCCAAACAATGTAACGGTCAACTAAATTATCGAGAACGCTTGTAAAAGTCTCTGAATTCACTTGATGTGAATTGAGTGTCGTTATCTCTCATCACACAATCTACCACGCGAAAACGCGTGAATAGCTCGTGTAAAAAATCCGACCGTGCAGTCGGTGGTTGGTGAATATTGTAGGACCACAAGAAATTTGGAGTGGCTTGCCACAACAATGAGGTAGTACATGTTGTCTAAGAGCCCTGAAAAATCCGCATGAATTCTCTGCCGTGGGTACCATGCTGTGCAAGTCGTATCAAATGAACCACATTACAGCCCCCTCAGTATATATATATATATATATATATATGAAAATATGTTTTTCTCCGTGATAAAAGCGTTGTTTAAGTGCAAATTCAAAATGTAAGCTTAGTAATGCAATATAACGCAGATTAACAAGATAAACTAACATTTATTTGTTTATAAATCAAAGTACTTCAACAGGATAAACACAGTGTTTTGCCATTTTATTTATCCCCCGTGGCATGATGACTAACTGTGTCTATCCTGATGAAGACGTCGGAAAGTACTTTGATTAACAAACACGTAAATATTTGTTTATTTTTTTAAAGTCTGCGTTGAATTGGCTTACTAAACTTATATTTTGAATTCACACACACACACACACACACACACACACACACACACACACACACACACACACACACATATATATATATATATATATATATATATATACATGTAATTTATAAAATATATATGGCGATTAAGCTACACTGAATATTCCGCGTTTCATCCACTCTAGGACTCTTAAGGCTTATGCGCCTAGAGTGGATGAAACGCGGAATAATCAGAATAGCTTAATCGCCATATCTATTTTATAAATTACTAACTAGCTCTACCTACATATTGAGCACTTTTGAAGTAAATACTTAAAGTTTACGCATAAATCTATACTTTCGTATATTAATTTTATGTGAGTAAATTAAGTACTTACATACATGTATGCATGTATATATATATATATATATATATATATATATATATACGTATTTTTATATATTTACTGGCACTCATTAATCGATTCATTAAATTAACTATTTTATTCTTATTTTATTCATGAAATTATAAAGTTGCGCCGATTAATAAATAGATTCGAATGAGTTTAGATAATCTATGTACTTATTATAAAAATGTTGGATTATATTGGATATTTTTATGATAGCATGGTTAATTGTAAATAATCAGCTTGAAATGCAATAAGATTCTCAAAGTGTATAACGATTGGGGGTAGTCACCATCACAACGGTCACAGCAAAACATAATAACGCACTTTAATAATGGCGATGCGATGGAGAAGCCCGGGAGTAATCCGCCATTTTTGCGAAATCATTCGCTGATGATTGATTCTGTGTCGCAAAGTCCATCCAAATGATTTCAATGAGAAAACTTAGTCTTTCTTTTTCAATGAAACATCTGCTAATATTTTACTCGTCGCAATTTCCAATAAATTGATGAAAAACACGGAGGCCGCAACGACATCACGTCTGGACGAAATCAGAATGAATGGTTCGGCACTTCATAGAATTTGATGAAATATCTGATGAATTGAACTACGACCTCAAAATAAGACGCTCAGCACAATTGGAGGCTGAATAAAATATTAGACAAAAAGGAAAAATAAATTATCTTTCTCTTTTATCGCTCACTTATGAGTTTTGGGTTTTTATTTGTATCTGTCTGTCCATCTCTTTCTTTAACTCTCTCTATCTTACTCTCTCTCTCTCTCTCTCTCTCTCTCTCTCTCTATATATATATATATATATATATAGTAATTTATAAAATATATATGGCGATTAAGCTACACTGAATAATATTCGGCGTTTCATCCACTCTAGGATTCGTCAGGCTTATGCGTATAAGCCTGACGAATCCTAGAGTGGATGAAACTTTATATATATATATATATATATATATATATATATATATATATATATATATATATATATATATATATATAATGTATATGGCGATTAAGCTACACTGAATATTCGGCGTTTCATCCACTCTAGGATTCGTCAGGCTTATGCGCATAAGCCTGACGAATCCTAGAGTGGATGAAACTTTATATATATATATATATATATATATATATATATATATATATATATATATATATATATATATATATGATTAGTTTTTTGGAAAAAGAAATCCAGCAGAGTGTTCAATTAAAAGGAAAATCCGAAATGTAAGAGCGTATTTATATTTGGACGAATATTGGCTCAAGAGAGCTTGATAAGGATACATTAAACGGTCCCTATTATCGGGCTTGAAACCGACGGTACCAATGATTTATCTCATCTAAAAACTTTCTGTACACAATATATATATATATATATATATATATATATATATATATATATATACTAGCAAAAGTAACCGTCGTTGACTGGGTTAAAAAATAGCCTACAGGAAATGGACTCTGATTTATGAAAGTATGATAGGTTATGAAAAGGAAGGGTTGTAAATTTGGGTTGAATTTTGGGGTATCAAAACCAAAGCAAAATATGATGAAAGTAAAAATAAAATAGATAAACCCCATAATTTATTATGCCATACCCGTTCACACTGAAACACTTATCACAATATTCTGTGGATCTATATTAAAAAACCTTGTTAAACTTTGTGACATATTTCCATTCTATTGAGGTCAGGTGCGAACGAACACCCCATAATTTTATTATACCATATTTCTTCAAACTGAAGCATAATTATCAAAGTATACTTACGCAGATAGATATGAAAAGTCTTTATGCCTATTTCCATTCTATGGAGGCCAGGCGCGAACGCAGACCTCACAATTTTATTATACCATCCCTATTTAAGTTAAACCATACTTATAAAGTATTCTTATGTACATATATATATAAAAATACTTGTAAACGTTTTTCTTTCTAATTTTTAAATGTTTTATTTCCATACTTTATGGACCAGGTGCGAACGCAGATCCCACACTTTTAATGAACCACCGTTCTGCCAGATCAAACATACCCATTCCTGTGTCTCGATACATCTTCTATCATTATATGTAATCAGTTCTTTAAAATAGTGAACCATATAGGAGCCTATTCGTGACCAGACACACACACAGATATTAAGCTTTATATATATATATATATATATATATATATATATATATATATATATATATGGTGTTCCAAAAGAAGCTGCATTGATCAAATATAAGATAGAACAACAGAAGCATCAAACTAGCGAAAAAAGATTCAGATGATTAACTATTAAAGGGTACTTTCAAAGAGAGAGAGAGAGAGAGAGAGAGAGAGAGAGAGAGTGAGAGAGAGGAGAGAGAGAGAAATAAAAAGGAACAAACCGTATTATGTGTTCATCAACGTTTCGTCTTTATTTCGAGACTTCCTCTGGATAAAATAGACGTTGAAATAAAGACGAAACGTTGATTAACACATAATACGGTTTGTTTTATTTCTCTATTTTGTCGGAATACTATTTCCATTATTTTCATCATATATATATATATATATATATATATATTAAATACAAACAAATACAAACATTTCATACTATGTGTCCACCTTCTGTGTTCACAATTTGCTGAATGCAAGCCCTAAAAGCACAACAGCTAACTCCTATTTACTTTTCTTTATATATTACGTAATTCTAACCTTATGGAGGTCTTCAGGGAGGCCTACTGTTTTGGGGACGAGAATTAGAGACTTTCTTTACATCGCCCTATAAGCAATAGTCGCAGAATTTGAAATCAGGCGAACAAGAGGGCCAAATATTTGAGGGCACAAAAAAGCGCCAACTCTTCATATATGTTAGCACTATTTTAATTGAGATCATAGTTCTTCTTTATCCAGAGGAAGAGAACATTCCCCAGAACTTTAAGATATTCTGCCATATTGATATTCAGGTCAATCTCAATAAAGTGAGGGGGATGACTTTCCCATCGCTGGCAACAGCTCCAAACACCATGACAGAGGCAGCGTTTTTCACTTTGCTTGACTGGAGAAACACCAGAAGAGTCATTGCCAATAACTCGAGTTTCAATAGTTGGAGAATTATCATCATCCACAACAAAAATTCGTACGATACCACCAGTATGTTTCATGTGATTGAGTAGCAAGAGGTTTCTCTGTTTACCAATCATTTTAGATTTTGTTGTAAGAATGTTTCGTCGTTGTCTGCAATATGACTTCGCCCCAAGATTTTTCCGTACTGCATTAGAAATGGTTATTTTAATCAAATTCCACTATTTCGACAGTTCAGCCATTGATTGATGCATTTGCTGTAATGAACCGCTTCAAGCTTCAGAGAAACCCTCTATTCCGGAGTTTATCACTCCTCCGACTGTGAGTTTTCTTGTGGGAGGGGGGAAAGAAAATAGTTGCACACTATTTGAAGACACATTTTTTGAATAGAATTTGAATATTTTGAAAACTTTAGGTGTCAGGAAAATGCTAAAATCATTTTTATGTCCTTTTGTTGATGTTGTAAGTCCGATATTTCGCTAAAAATAGCCTCATAAGGATAGTTAGTCAGTCCGTAGTATTTTTTTTTTTCTCTTCATTTTGTTGTTATAGAGGAAGAAAGTCCTGGAGAAGAAATTTAAAAGTACGAGCTGTACATTTTTGACGTGTGCGTTCGACCATGTTTCGAGCAGGAATATGAAATAAAAAATAGTTGCACACTATTTGAAGACACTTATTTTGAATAGAAATTTGAATATTTTGAAAACTTTGGTGTCAGGAAAATGATAAAATCATTTTTATGTCCTTTTGTTGGTGTTGTAAGTCCAATATTTCGCTTAAAATAGCTTCATCAGGGTAGTAAGATATATTCTTCCTCTCTCACTATATACATATATATGTATATGATGAAAATTATTGACATACTGCGAAATTTATATATATATATATATATATGCTATTATATAAAAAGAACATTTGTCTCTGTCTCTGTCTGTCTCTCTCCCACCCCCTCTCTCTCTCTATCTCTCTCTGTATGTGAGTTCGTCCCTTACGAACTCGGAAACAACTGTGCCGATTTTTTTTTTTAATTTCATACGAAAGTACTTGATATGTCTAGCGGTGTTCTTACGTATCTGAATGCGTCCGATAAGTATCGAAAATCAAATAAATCTGATTAAAGAATCTAAAGACAGATTCCATAAACAACGTTTCTTTCCATAGAACTGCCCGCCTGTGGAACACTGTTCGGGTGGCCTGCTTCCCGGCCTACTGAAATATAGTAGCCTTCAAGTCTAATGTAAACAAGTTCTTGTTGAACCGCCTCCTTAAATTATCCAAATTCTACCCAACGATTACTACTCTACAATCTTACATTCATTAACCATTATCCTTGAGTCGGCTTGTGGCTAAGATAAGTAGTGATTCCACTTAAAAAAAAATGATCAAATTTAGCATTTTTATATACACTAACTTCAAAATTGCATTCGAGAAGTTTTATCATCGCACAAGCAGAAAGTTCTGCCTATAAATTCAACTGTAGATTATTTTATAAAACAATGAGTGTTTTTCCTTAGTGCGCAACTAAACCATGATACATAACTTTTGTACATTTAACGTTAATTCAAGTTAATGTGTAAAATATAACTTCGCAAAATCAACAGTTGGTTCTTTGATACAAGAGATGCACGTTCGAAATTAATCTTTCTGTTCAGAGCACAACTGAACCATAATACTTGACTTTTGAGTTTTAAACTTTTAGCGTAGCCATCATTTACTAGAAATTATATAAAACAACAGTAGATTCTCTACAGTGCAATTTACACTACACTATATTGTCTACTGAGTCACTGCGGGAATACACTTGAAACTTTACCCCGATATACTGCGTGCCTAACTAGAGCAGGCAATCAATTTGTTGATCACTGTTCAATGTCAGACAACGTCGAGTCTCCCTGCTAGTATATATATATATATATATATATATATATATAATGTTAAAAGTCCACGTATGCTTCTAGGATAGTGATTTAAAGGTTATGATGGTTTTTGAAGCATGAAAAACGATGTTACTTTTTGTATTTAATATTTTTTATTGTTATTTTTTATATTTCAAGCGGACCTCCGCTCTTGGTCACAAAAAAAGTATCGAAATGAAAAAGAAAAAGAAAACCGTTGAAAGAACTGGAGATTTGTAGCGTGGACAGCGTTCATTCCTAGCAATCATGTTCGAAAAAGTTCACGTGAATTATTTTAGCCGTTTGTGGAAGAAGATTGTGTTTTTAAAATTTTTTTTAATGTTGCAACGTAAAAGCGTTTAATTCAAACGACGAAAATTAGACGCAATTGATTTCAATATGTATAATAGAATAGAAATGAAATTGTTAAACGGTAAAAATAATGTAATTATTAGTTATGAATAATAATAATAATAATAATAATAATAATAATAATAATAATAATAATAATAAACCTACTGAAGAGGGCAGAGTTAGAGACAATGTCGGTCTTTTTAAATGGTGAGTAAATTCCGTCTCTCCCTAAACAAAGATGGAACGAACATAGATAAATAAATAAATAAATAAATGAATAATAATAATAATAATAATAATAATAATAATAATAATAATAATAATAAAATCAATAAAACTAATATTAGGTAATAATTAAATGAGAATACAAATAGTCTTGGTCCCGAAGGAAAATTGTGTCAGTCCCGAAGGAATTCTCATACACAGACTTAGGATAATATCAGAGCAGGTACTTAAATGTATGTGCAATTGGCTCGAAAGTCACTCTGTGCGTATTGATAATAATGACAATATTATTATTATTATTATTATTATTATTATTATTATTAATAATAATAATAATAATAATAATAATAATAGTATAAATGATAATATTTATATTTAAACCAGAGACCAATAGTAGCTTTTACATAAAAACCATGCGCATAGGGTACATATATATATATATATATATATATATATATATATATATATATATACATATATATATATATGTATATATATATATGCATGCGCAATTAACATCCATATATACGCATACATACAAATACACAGTCATATTCAACGACCATATGTATATAATATATGCACCCCCATACATATAATGCATATATAAATAATAATATGCATAAACACATTTCTTTTCTTTCTTTTCTTGCTCGTCCGTCGAAATCGACGATGACCAAGGTATCAATCAGTTCAGCGTCAGGGGTTTGTGGGTCCTGAGATGGCTGATGAGGCCAATCCGTGCTCGGCAGACTCTTCCACACTCTGGACACGTGAAGGCGGTATCGGCAGGCTGTGAACCGGCAGCTCTCTCCTTCCTCCTCTTGCGCTTCTGCTGGTCGTGTGTCATGCGTTGATTCTCTGCCCTGTCGGCCCCTAGGCTGATGACGCAACGCCAGGCCGAACGTTTAGCAGCGCGACTCTCCCAAGACTGGGGGCTGATGTCAAAGTCTTTTAGGGACGTTCTCAGACAGTCTTTATATCGTTTCTTTTGGCCCCCTGCATTCCGCTTTCCCTGGCTGAGTTCCCCATAGAAAAGTTGTTTGGGGATTCGGCTGTCGTGCATGCGATAGACATGGCCTGCCCACCGGAGCTGGGTTTTGCGGATTATGGTGGTGATGGTATGGAGCCCCGCGCGCTTCAAGACTTCTGTGTCAGGAATTTTGTCTTGCCAGCGGATGTTGAGAAGATTACGGAGGCATCTGAGGTGGAAGCCATTCAACTGTTTTTCATGTCTTTTATATGGCGTCCAAGTTTCGCAGGCATAGATTAGGGTTGTCAGGACGACCGCTCGGTATACTTTCAGTTTGGTTGCGAGTGTAATGCCTCTCCTCTTCCACACATTGTCTCTAAGTCTTCCAAATGCACTGCTCGCTGTGGAGATCCTATGGTTAACCTCAATGTCAATGTTGGCGGTGCGGGAGAGGGTGCTGCCAAGGTAGGTGAATTGCTCCACAGCATGGATCTTCTGTCCTTTGACAGTGATGCCGGGTTCATGGTATGCATATCCTAGGGCGGGTTGGTACATAACTTCTGTCTTCTTTGTACTGATGGTGAGACCCAAGTTGTCACAACTGGTGGAAAATCCGTCCATTTTACGTTGCATCTCTATCTCATTTGGGGCATTAAGGGCACAGTCATCGGCAAAGAGAAGGTCTCTGATGATGGTTTCCCTCACTTTCGTGACTGCCTGCATTCGCCTGATGTTAAACAATTCCCCGTCACATCTGTACTTGATGACAATGCCAGAGTGTCTTTGAAAGCGTCCTGGAGCATGGCAGAGAAAACCATGCTGAAGAGCGTCGGGGCTAAGACACAGCCCTGCTTGACCCCGTTGGTCACAGGGAAGGGCTCTGAGGGGTCGTCGTCATCCAGCACACGAGCGGTCATGCCCTCCTGGAACTGCCTGACAATGGCGATGAACCTGTCTGGACAACCAAATTTTTTCATGATCCGCCAGAGGCCATTTCGGCAAACAGTGTCGAAGGCCTTGGTCAGGTCGACGAACGTGGTGTAGAGGCCCCGGTGCTACTCGACACACTTCTCCTGCAGTTGGCGTGCAGCAAAGATCATATCAGTCGTCCCGCGGCCCGCTCGAAAGCCACACTGGCTCTCGGGAAGAAGACCATCTTCAAGGTGCACCAGCAGGCGGTTGAGAAGGACGCGGGCCAGGATTTTCCCGGCGATGGAAAGAAGGGATATCCCGCGGTGGTTGTCACATGACTGGCGATTTCCCTTGCGTTTGTAAATGTGAACGATAGTAGCATCACGAAAATCTTGCGGTAATTCTTCACTCTCCCACATGGATTGGAAGAGTTCTGTTAGTCTTAAAAGCAGTGTAGGTCCACCAGCTTTGTATATATCTGCTGGAATTGAGTCGGGGCCGGGGGCCTTCCCAGAGGAAAGTTGCTTGATGGCTTTGCTTACTTCCTCTGACGAGGGTGGGATGTCGAGCTCCTCGTTGATAGGCTCCTGTCGTAGTCGGTCGATGGCTTCATCGTTGATGGAAGATGGTCGGTTTAGCACACTGTTAAAGTGCTCCGCCCATCTATCAAGGATCTGCTTTTTGTCATTCAAGACAGTTGTTCCATCGGAGCTAAGCAGGGGGAGGAGCTAGAGGACTGGGGACCGTAGACAGCCCTCAGCGCATCGTAAAACTTCCTCATATCCTGGCTATCGGCATGCTCCTGGATCTCATCTGCTTTGGCGCTGAGCCAGGCATCCTGCATGGAGCGGGGTCTGGCCTGCACCTTGCTGCGGATGTTGATGAAGGCAGCTTTCTTTGCGAAACACTTGGGGTCACTCTGATGTGCACGGAGAAGTTGGCGTTTTTCCTCCAGGAGGGGCTGAATCTCAGTCATTTTCATCAAACCAGTCCTGGTGCTTCTTTTGCTTGGGTCCAATGATTTCGAGAGCGATGGAGTAGGTGGAGTCTCTGAGGTGTGCCCACTGATCTTCGATAGTGTCCGAGATGGTGAGGGGGACAGATAGCTTGTCGTTGATTGCTTCCTGTAGCTCATGGATGACATCTGGACTTTTAAGTTTTACCAGGTCAAGGCGCTTTGTGACTCTCTGGCCTGAGGCCGCCTCTTGGGTTGGATATAGAGGCACATTTTGGATATGATCAGGCGGTGGTCTGTCCAACAGTCGGCACCACACACAGCCTTGGTCAATCTTACGTCTCTCCTGTCCCTTGCCCTGATGATGACGTAGTCAATCAGGTGCCAGTGGTGGGAGCGTGGGTGCATCCACGACGTCTTGCTGCGGGTGGGTAGGCGGAACATGGTGTTGGTGATGGAAAGGTCGTGTGCAGCGCTAAGGCTGAGCAGCCGTAGGCCGTTGCTATTGCACTTGCCCACTCCATGGTGGCCAAGGACCCGGTCCCAAGTGGAATGGTCCATGCCAACGCGGGCATTGAAGTCGCCGAGGACGATGAGCTTCTCTCTCTGCGGAGCAGCGGAGATGAGGCTTTCCAGATCTTCATAGAACTGGTCCTTGGTATCTTTGGGGTTAGTCATGGTTGGTGCGTAGGCGCTTATCAGTGTGGCGGTTCTTGCCTTGTTGAGCGGGAGTTGCATCTTCATCAGCCGGTCATTGATGCCGTCCGGGATGCTAACCAGCTTCTTCACGTGCTCAGTCTTGATAGCGAAGCCCACGCCAGCCTCTCTGCGCTCCTCGCTGCTGCGTCCACTCCAAAAAAACGTGTAGCCGCCACCTGACTCTGTCAGTTGACCCTTGTCTGAGAGGCGAGTCTCACTGAGGGCTGCGATGTCTACCTTATAACGGGCAAGCTCCCTTGCTACGAGAGCAGTTCTTCTTTCGGGTCGGTCAGCTCTGGTGTTGTCGAGCAAAGTACGGACATTCCATGATGCTAAGGTAAGCACCAACCCTTTCTTTCTCATGTCTCGACCGCTGTGAGGGAAACCCCGCCAGCTGCGGGATGCTGGCTAGGGGTGATGGTGAAGCAGCTATGTTTAGGGCTCCTTTTATCGCCCCATAAACACATACGTATGCATGCACACACATACACACATATATATCCATACACATATATATGCATACAATGACATGTACAGGTCCAGGCATGCATACGTGCACCCATATGCATACATACATGCATGCACACATACCCATATGCGCACATGTACACACATACCATATATACACATAAGCACATAAACACACACATATATATATGCATACATATAGAATATAAAAATACACAGACCAAATAAATACACATATATACATATACATACATATACAAATATATAAGCATAAAACAAAATACAAGAGCATGTAAGACAGCACAAATATGTGTCCATCAACGTAATTATGCATTACATGGACAGGAATGTACATACACATGTATATACACATATGTATAAACAATATAAAACCATATATATACATATATATGTATACACATCCCCATATAAACACATACATACATATATAGGCGCATATGCACATACTTATATAGTCAAACACAAATATCAATTACTATTTAAAGACATGTATAAAATAAAGCGAGTGAATAAATAGGGATATAAAGTTAACGATGTAAACATAGATGTAAACATATATAGATATAGGAAAATGGTGCAGATAGAAGGTTAGGTATAACGAAAATAATAGTAATAATAATAATAATAATAATAATAATAATAATTATGAAGATAAATAAAGTAATAATAAGAATAACAAGAGAATAATGCATGTGTTAGCAATAAAACGAAAAGATGTAATATACATATTCAAATCAATATAGAACAAGAACAGGTTAATACATATGTAAAAGTATATATGTATGAATAGGTGATTGTGTTAATTATTTTTGGAAGTATTTGTAGAATTTAAGTTGTCCAAGGTCTGTGTTAAGACCTGTCTTATGAGTGTTTAGTCGGATGATCCATTGTATTTCTTTTTGTTTTCGTATTTTTGCTGATGGGAAATTTTAGTCTATTAGGAGGAATCTAATATTGTCTATAGTGTGTCCAGATAAATTGAAGTGGTTTGCTAGTGGGGTGGGGGATTTTTGTCTGATTGTCGTCTTATGACTGTTTAGGCGGATTCGACAACGTGTCAGAGTTTCGCCAATATAAACCCCACTGTTGCAAATGGAGCAGTATATGTAATATATCACATTAGAACTGTCACATGTTAGACGCGGCGGTTTTATGTGGGTGTTACATTCAGGTATATTGAATAATGGTGTGGTATTTAGGTGTATGCATATAAGGCATCGCGGTTTATTGCATCTATAATTGCCATTTTGTTGTGTGTCTTGTGTGCGCTTGTAGGTGAGTATGGCTGAGAGATTGGGTGGTTGTTTGATCGCATTAATTGGTGGAAGGTGAAATATAGATTTAATGGTGGAGTTATTTTTTAGGTTGTTGTAAGTTTTTTTTAGGTGCGTTGTAATTTTATGCATGTTTTGGCCGTGGTTGAAAACCATTGAGATGCGTTTGTTAATGTTTTTTGTTTGTACTGGAGAAGACGGAATCTGTCAAATTTATTAGTTTTTTTATGGCTTGTTTAATATACTTAATGGGATATTGATTATTGATGAATTTTTGCGTAAGCTTTGTGATATGGTGTATGTAGCCTAGGGGGTCGGAGCAGATGCGTTTTATTCGTATGCATGAACTGTAAATGATAGATTTTTTTAGGTTTAATGGGTGGTTGCTATAGAAATTGAGGAATGTTTGATTGTCAGTGCGTTTAATATAGAGGGACGTAGATAGTCTAGTGTTATGGGATATGATAGTGACGTCCAAGAATGGGATGGAGTTGTATGAGTGTTCCATGGTAAATTTTATATGTGAATTATTGATGTATTCGTGGAAATTCTTTAGGTTGGTTAGTCTATGTGGCCATATCTTAGTGTATAGAGCTGATACGTATAATGTTACTAAAATAATTTCTTGTAAAAGATTGTCGATTTGTCCAATAGTGTTGAGAAAATGTATGGTGTCCTTAATATAGCTAGAGATGTTGGGTAATAAGGGGGTTAAAATTTTATCTATATATCTTACCAAAGGCCTTTGATATGTCAAGAGCAATTGCCCTAGAGAGGAAGCCTCCATCGAGGGATTCGCCAATCCCATAAGATATAACTGTGAGCACGTCTGCTGTAGATCTAGCAGAACGGAAACCATATCGCATGTAATTAAGAAGGTAATTTTTGCTGAGATGGTTGACTACTTCCTTGATTCCAGCAGCTTACTCATGATGCATATGAGACTTATTGGTCTGTACTGAGAAGGAGATGAGCGATCACCTGAGTTCTTAAATACAGGGCATACTGATGAGATTTTCCAAGGTGTTGGGAAGCATTTCTCCTTAAGACAACGCTTAAATAATTTTGTAAGTATGGGCGCTACTTCCGGTTGAATCCTTTTGAGTACTATGACTGGAATGCCGTCAGGACCAGTTGCTTTCCTGGAATCAAGGTTTTTGATTAGCTTGGCAGCATCGCGTACAGATAATGGATGTCACTTAGCATGTGTTCTGATATACAAGGGAATATTTGGGGTTGGCGGCCTTGGTCATAAAGGGTAGAATTAGCTGCAAAGTTCTTGGCAAAGAGATTGGCTTTGTCTGATGCTGACGATATTAAGTCAGGTCCATTGATGATAGTTGAGATAGAGCGCACACTTCTGTTGAGGATTCTATTTGCTATTTGCCAGAACTGATGGGAACCAAGCCGCTGCTCAGCTACCTTGGATTTGACAGACTGGGCATATAGCTCTCTTGTCTTCTTTATTACTTTTTTACAGTGGTTGCTGGCAGTCCTGAAGGCGGCTTTAGTCTCAGTACATCTATTACGTTGGAAGTAATGGAAAAAGTGATTTCTGTGCACAATGACAGCAGCATATTTTGGGGAGAACCATGGCTGGCTGTTAGGTTTTTGCTGGGACTTTTTCGAGTGTATGAAACTGTCTATGCCTACAGTTAACTATTCCGTCAGGTCTGATACTATAGAGGATACATCCTTTTGAAACATGGCTCGTAAAGGTAGGTCTGATATAAATGTACGGAAGCTATCCCAGTCAGCCATAGAATATCGATATACTGTACGATAGAGAGGTATGTGTGAGGACCTATTACATTTTGTTTTTATCTTGACCGATACAACACCGTGGTTGGAAGATCCCAGTGGGGACTGAACGGAAGATGAGCATAGCTCAGGGCAAGTTGTGAGAAAGAGGTCTAGGAGTCATAGAGACTTGCATACTGACAGTCAGTGTCGGGAACGCGGGTGGGTTCTTGGACAATCTGAGTGAGGTCATAAGCAATGGAGAAATCGTGGCAGAACCTCCCCTCGTCATCAGTCTTGTTTGAGTGGATCAACCATTTCACATTGTGAACATTGAAGATCCACAGACGTGGATGTTAGCTGAGGGGTACTCAGATAAGACATAGTCAATTTTCTCAGTTATGCTATTGAAGATAGTTATTCCACTGTTGTGGGGTCGATAAAGTGCAAATATAAACCCAATAGTGTGAGCAAGTGCAACCCGGAAGCACGTGTAAGGTAAATTAGGATCTTCTCTAGAGATGTCCCTATCACATGGAAAGTCGTCTTTAATGTAGGCACATACTCCATGCCCATAGCGACTTTGGGGGTCAGATATAGAGGTTAAGTTAGAGTATCCTTTAATTACGAACTCATCTAGAGAAGAAGTCGGTCTAATGCCAGTTTAGCTTAGAAATAATAGGTCTGGCTTGGTCTCCTGTAATAGAGTTTGAACCTCTGGAAGGTTGGAACGTAGACCCTTGATGTTGGAGAATGAGACATGGTAGTGAGGGTCTGCGTTGGAAGTTGAAGATCTGGGTTTGATCGAGTATTTTTTCTGAGAACCTTTCATGATTGAGATTTTGGATTTGTGGAGTAGGTCGACAGACTTGCTTAGAGCAGTGCAGAAAGGGAAGGTGATAGAAATAGGAATGAATACTTTTGTACATGATAAGGTAAAGCCGTAACAATTACCCACCAATATGGTATCGAGAGGCCCTCAAAAAGCAACTGCATGGTCCTGAATCAACTCACAAAATGGCAATACAGCAGCCCCGGTACTTCGCACCTGCTGATAGGACAGCCTCTTTAGGGGTAAAATCAAGGTTCGGTTCCCTGACTATCAGGCAGATAACGCAAGCCCAGTCGAAACGTTTACCTCCAGCACCCTTATTAGCGACATGGCCACAAGGATAGACAAAGGAACAGAGTTTTCAGCATCTCTGGCAACTGTTCACACAAAGTACTGCCAACGTAGTAAACAGCCTTTTCTTCTCACTTTGTCAGAAAAATCACTCATTGGAAAATGAGGATTGAGGGACAAATGAAGAGCAGCGAGAGTAACTAGAGCTGCCGAAAACGCATCCACAATGCGTTTTCTACTCTCCATTAAAAAAATAAATAAAGATTAAAAAAAAAGGTTTAAAGGTTTAAAGTTATATATATATACTAGCAAAAGTACCCGTCATTGACTGGGTTCAAAAACAGCCTACAGAAAATGGGCTCTGATTTATGAAAGTTTGATAGGTTATGAAAAGAAAGGGTTGTAAACAGATAGCTTCGAATTTGGGGGCATCAAAACCAAAGCAAAGTATGATGAAAGTAAAAATAAAATTGATACACCCCATAATTTATTATACCATACCTGTTCACACTGAAGCACTTATCACAATATTATGTGGATCTATATTAAAAAAACCTTGTTAAACTTTGTGACATATTTCCATTCTATGGAGATCAGGCGCGAACGTACAAAGAACAGCTACAACTGGAATTGGAATGCACCCTACTAAAGCCTAATTGTCACAACTGGCAAATTAAAAAAAATGCAGTGTGACCATGAGGACACAGAAGAACGATATGAAATAAAATTCTATTTGAAACTTGAGAGAAATAGCACAGAAACGTGTAGAATGATTCAGATAGCTTTTTGGGCCATCTTGCATGAATCGAGCATCAGTTTTTGAGTAGCATAAGAGATTCGAGGAAGGCAGGGGGCCTGTGAGGGACACTAAGAGGTATGTAAGGAGTAGGAAAATCAGAATATTAGATTTGATTGACCAAATAAAGAATTCCATGGATAAAGTGCACAGTTTGATGTCAGTGTGGCAACTGTGAACATAATTATTCGCAAGGAACATATATGAAAATAGTAATTAGTAATAAATAGTGAAAGTCACAACTTAAAATAAATAGGTTTAAGGCATCCAAGATCCGAACAAGAATGGTTTACAAGGATCAGTAGTGCAATGGTTACTTTTTAAAAACAATTGATAAAGTGATATTATCCTGAAGGTTGAAAGTTCAAGATGTGGAAGATTTGCGCGAAATTTGTCTCAAGTGTGCTCCATCCTTATCACAGACTATTTGACCAAGGTTGGCATTAAGAAGTTCCTCACCTTTCACATATTCCTAACCTTATTCCGTGTGACTTTTGGTTATTCCCAAAGCTCAAGGAAAACCTTAGAGGCAGTCGTTACAAAACAATTTCGGAGATGAAAGAGGCTATGACGAGGGCCGTTGACACGCTCAGAAAAGAGGATTTCCATGGCGCTTTCCAAAATTTGTTAGAACAGTAAGAAGTGCATTGCAGCCGGAGGAGATTACTTCGAACGGGACTAGAGCTTTATGTATGTACTATCAATAAAAGTGCTCATTCGAAAAATGATATGAAAACTTATAGAAGGTATCCCATATTTCTAGATTTTCTTGTATCTATACATATTATACTTATTTTATATGTATACATTCATTTTTATATTTTTATATAAAATAAGTATAATATGTATAGATACAAGAAAATCTAGATTCAAGAGTTAAAACCTTCTTATATATATATATATATATATATATATATATATATATATATATGTATATATATATATATAAGAAGGTTTTAACTCTGAATCTATATATAAAAATATAAAAATGAATGTATACATATAAAATAAGTATAATATGTATAGATACAAGAAAATCTAGAAATAAGTTTTTAAACTTTTTTTCATAATATTATTTTGTATTCCTGCACGTCACCAATTAAAAACGAATAAAGAAAAGTTATAAGCTTTTATACTTTTCGTATTCTTTTTTATTCACACACACACACACACACATATATATATATATATATGTATATATATATATATTTATATATATAACTACTTCATTTACTCACATAAAATTAATATACGAAAATATAGATTTATGCGTAAACTTTAAGTATTTACTTCAAAAGTGCTCAGTACGTAGGTAGAGCTAGTTAGTAATTTATAAAATATATATGGCGATTAAGCTACACTGAATATTCGGCGTTTCATCCACTCTAGGATTCGTCAGGTTTATGCGTATATATATATATATATATATATATATATATATATATATATATATATATATATGTATATATATGTATATATATATATATATATATATATATATATATATATATATATAAAATTCCACAGCCAAACGACGTCGCAGCCCACTAGAGCCATGACAGTCAACGAACCGGAAGTCCAAGACTTAGTCTTAGACTTCAGGTTCGTTGACTGTCATAGCTCTCGTGGGCTGCGACGTTGTTTGGCTGTGGAATTTATTATATATAATCTCTCACATTCTGAAAATATTATATATATATATATATATATATATATATATATATATATACGTTTGGCAAATACTGTAATTTGTTGGAATGTTGTCTTGCGATTTCAACCATTTAATATGACGACTTAATGCTTTCCAAATATGAATATCCTTCTAAACACCTTTCAATAGGCAAAGCTCATTTTTCCATCTCACAGAATTCTTTGTAAATAAATAAAGAATCTCATCTTGTTTTTTTTTTCTATCGTAAAATTTATCTTTTCGATTTTTGATTAGTCTTCGAATTATGAAAGAGATCCTGCGCTCCAAACTAATGCGCAGGTCACTGGTCGCGATTTCAAAGCATCTGAAAACGTTCTACGAAATAGAAAATTAATTATCGGAAAGCGGCGTGATTCTACGATCGATACACGGGGAAAAGAAGCAAAACAAACTCAACCTTTATTAAGCATATGATAATATTATTATTAATCATAAAAAAATAAACATGGCGCTAATAATCCCGCTGAGGCGAAAGCGTTCTGTTTACCCAATTGTGAAATGAGAAATGCTACAAGAATGTATAAAAATGAATTCAACAGTTTACAGTCGACGGAATGAAATGTAATGTTTGCTTCACAAACGTTTTCTCCTAAATACTCAGTAAATTTAAACGTTGTTAGACGGATCTTTTTAATAACTATTTTTTATTTACTTTTATATCAGTCTAGCATGGGTATCCGGCAATGCCTGGGAAGTCAAAATGCGAAGCCAAACATGAATATACATATATTGATGTAAATACGTGCACTGCAGCATATTTTGCTGGCGCATATTAATGGCGGGACCACAGAAAACTGAAAATATCTCTGACCAGAGTAAGGCCACCCAAGAGATATATTTGCTTGAAGAAATTAATCCTTTTATTGAATGGGAAGAGCCCCTATGGGATCAGGTTTGTGAGAGGAACGATACCGAGGCTTATCTTAGTAAATGTTTCATTTGGTGGATGTCTCCAGCAGTCACCGGACAATGGCTTTTAATGAAATCAGAATAAGGAAGTTGTGTGCTTCTACGATCGATAATGGTAAAAAAACAGAGAAGAGCAAAGAAGAGTCACAAGAAAAGGAAAGAAGAAAACTTAGGATTTTTTAATCATTAGGTATTATTATTATTATTATTATTATTGTTGTTATTGTTATTGTTATTATTATTATTGTTGTTGTTGTTGTTTTTGTTGTTGTTGGCTCACAAGGAGCTTTCACACAGGCCATCAAAGATCTCTCCCTGCAAACACCCTCTGGTGTTCTCTGGAAGCGGAGTGACAACAAATCACCCCAGATTTCCAGTACTCTCCACTTCTTTCGATAAAATTTGCAAATGCATTTGCGTTATTGCAACAGCTGCTTACCACTGGTTGTTCGCTGGCAGCTGCCAATGGTCTCTACTGAGAATTTGAGTGGCAATAAGCCTCATCGAAGTCCCAGTTCTATTCGCACTTGTCCAACGGAGGTCTGGTTAGTGCTCTCTCCTCGTTCTTTCCATCCTCCTTTGCCCTTTTTTTTGATAATTAACATTGTTAAAAGTTAATTATTATCGATCTTTCTGTCTATCTATCTATTCAATGATATTCTTAAAATAGTTTGTATTGGGAGTTATTCATTGTTTATACAATAAAGTGTAGGAATGGGTTTTAGCTGAAGATGTTTACATAAATTAGCTAGGTTCAATAAACAAAATAACCTTGGGCAGGCAGATGTGGAAAGGTAAGGCACTAGAGATACGTGTGCGCTTTGAATGATGACCTAACGAAACTGAGGTCAGAAGGTCGGGAAGATTAGAGTCGAGAGTTGGAGTTTAGTCCCGAGAATGAATAAACGTACTTCAAGCCAGGAAGCGAGGCTGTGGAGAACAAGCATGTAGACGAAATGCAGACTCTGTGAAGGCCATTTGACACAACTGAAATAAATTTATATTTTAAAAATATAAAGTGTTGTTATATGTTTTCACAAAAGAAGAAAGAACAGAGATCTCAATTGGTTATGGTTGCTCATTTCATCTGTAATCACAGAGCTCAGCAGTGAAGATAGAAGAACTCTTGAAGAAAGAAACGTATGAAGCATATATTATTCTTCTTATAAAAAATACCTTTGTGTAAATATAAACTGTAATATATACCCGTGTGGAAACTCTAATACAACATGACTCTATACGTCGATATCATATCCTCTGACTAAACAACATACATACAATTTATACGTTTATAACGGATAGTGTCATAAGAACAATATAATCACCTCTCTATACAGCAGATGACTGTTTTATATATCATCCTCCTATCCCTAATTATGCAATATGAAAGTTTTGGGGCCGACCCACCTGACAATACATATGGTCCCGTAGTGGAAGCGAGAGACTTTTAAGCTGGTGTCGAGACGGGCAGAAAGACAAACGGTAATAAACGACTATGAGTTAAAAAAAGAAGGAAAAGCCGAGTATGATTTATTTAATTTTGTGTGTGTCTCTTCGACGGTGCCGGGGGGCGTTGGGGTCCAAGAGAGGTTTAAACTGTAACGAACACTGTTCGAGTGTTACCGCACACGCTTTTACAATTCAAACCTTCTCTGCAATGTTACTTCCATGGCACGTGCTCGTCTGAGCTCCAATCCCTGATCCCCCCTCGCCAATTTTTCACGTAACACACCCATCTAGCTGAAACCACTGTCAAAAAATTTCCCCACTCTTTATCTGTGCCAAAACGAAAACGTACATTCCAGATTTTTAATGGGGGATGCCCTTTTCTCTTCCCTGCAGCCTCTCTCCCACAGAAGAGACGTTGCGAGCCTGTCTTTGTTTTGTCGTTATTTCCATGGCAAGTGCTCGTCTGAGCTCCAATCTCTCGCCGCCCCCCTCGCCAATCTTTCACGAGAAACACCCGTCTGGCTGAAACTACTGTCAATAATTTTCCCCACTCTTTATCTGTGCCTATATCCAAACGTAGATTCCATGAGCAAAGCTTCTTTCTCAGAATTGCACGATTGCGGAACTCTCTTCCGTTCGCCTGTTTCCCACCGGACTACAACTTGGATGTCTTCAAATCCAACATAAACAAATTCCTGACAAACTGCCCCCTTAAGTAAGACACTCTATCAAATCTCTAATACTAATGATTATTACAATACTATCTCATTAATTACTGTACACGCAATAACCCTTATTCCTGAGTGACCTCCGGGCCTTGATAAGTGGTGACCCCCCCCCCCAGTAAAAAAATGAACAAAGCTTCTTTCTTAGAAGTGCACGCCCGTGGAACTCTGTTCCGTTTGCCTATTTCCCACCTGGATGTCTTCAAGTCCAACATAAACAAATTCCTGATGAACCGCCCCCTTAAGTAAAACGCTTTATCAAATCTCAATACAAACGTACTGTACACGCAATAACCCTTATCCCTGAGTAGCTTCCGGGCCTTGATAAGTGGTGACTACCTTGTAAAAAATTGTTTGGAACGACATTTCTCTTCTGTTCTGAAATTATTCAAGATATCTTCAAGACGTCTCAAATAGGTCTTCGGATTGGCTACCTACCGGAACTCGGTGTTCGTCTGCATGCTTTTACAATCCAAAGCTTCTACTGTTGTTTTGATTTGAAACAACATTTCTGTTCTAAAACCATAATTAAAAAGAGAAAATGCATGACGTGCTCGGGAAAAAAGCGAAAGTCGACGTCGAAGAAAATAGACGTGCAAAGTCGAAGACGAGAAATGGCTGGCTACCAGCCAGTGAGGTGGTCGATGGCGAGACTTTTAAATGGTGTCGAGACGGGAGAATAACAGTAATAAATTCTTACGTTAAAAATGAAAAGATGCATACCCGGATTTTTTATTTATTTCTTTCCTTTGTTTATTTGTAACTGCAACCTTAAAATGTTGGAACCCTTTTCATAATTCAAAGTTTTAAAACCCATTTCCAGCATCTATTCAATTTTGACGAATTATATAATATTTTATTTATTTTTTTGTATTTTGGAATCATTTGTGATGAGGCTTCATAATTTGTGTATTCATTTTTTAGCAGATTGTTATCCTCAATTTCATTGTTGTTGTTCCACCCTGTTTCGGCTTACTTATTCTCTGGCCTTCTTCAAGTGGTTAAAGCGGGACGGGATAGCAATGCTAAGTCTTGTAGCTCTATTCCCAGTAATCACTGCCTTCTATAGTTGTTGTTGTCTCACCACGTTTTGGCCAACCAATTCTCTGGATTGCTTTGGATAGGATTGGAGCCTCTATCTTCAGACAGTGCTCACCTGGAACCTTAGAGTCTTAACGCATCTGTCTAATGTCCCACAGGTCACGTCGCAGTTAACCACCTGTTATTCAATCACAACAGATATGTTCGACAAAAATCAAGACCATAAATCTTAATAAATAAAAATAGAGTCCAATCTTTGGTGGTGACTGTAGCTAAGTCGTTAACGAAACGGGCTGTAAACCTGGATATGACAAGTTCGAATCCAGTTCGTTCTACAGATTCATAGACCTTGTGTTTAAACTCCTGTAAAAATGTAGATAAAAAGAAAGACCCCCAATCTCAATCCGTACGTTTGAACATTAGTGAACTCTAAAATGTTACTTTACCTTATTTTAAACTAGTGTTATATTGTGGTTGATATATTTTATAGATGCATTTTTACAAAATGCGTGCCAAACTATATATAATCTGATAAATGTGTTTTTTTTCCAATCAAACAACAATTTTTTTAAATCAACAAAGTGTTATTGATTTTACAAACGATAATTTGACAAGCAGGAGAGTATGGGTCAGAATAGGAGTAGGATGCGTGGCGGCCGATCGGAGGACAGCAGAAATGTGTCGTTGACTTCGCTCTCTTGTCTATATCTGATCGTCTTTATTTTAGATGTAACTATCCGGCGTTGTCAGGGATGCAGTAAACTCAGATGAGTATTGATGCCATATGTAGTGGTGCTGCGCAGGATAATTAATATAACCTGTGTTGACTACAATTTAATGTGGCTGGCTTCTTCTCTCCGTTGCTAGTCTCGTTCTACTCTATCGTTGTTTCCATGGAAAGTTCTAGACTGAGCTTCAATATTTTATTCCTTTTTCTAAGACATTCACGGCAAGAACTTGTTTGGCTACAACATTTAAAAAAATACTTTTAACGCCTTATATGTCAAGCTCATGGTACAATCTGCACTGACCAAGCTTATTTACAAGGAATTCCTGTCTATAGAACACATTATCGCAGCTCTGCTTTCCTCTTGAACACAACTTGCTATTTTTAGATGCGTATCAACAACATTTTATCATAAATTGCCAAATAAGTAATCCAGCGCAGTTAATAACATTGATCAGTATGGATGTTTATAAGCTTTCAGCTAGCAATCATTTATATCTCATTAACGCTTATCTTTGTGTGGCCTTTATAAGCAACTAGCCTGGGTACCCGCCATTGTCCGGTTGTTTAAAGGTGCGTGTTGAGCAAAAAAAAAAAAAAAAAAAAAAGAAGTGGTAGTAGGCAGGCAAGCTCGAACCCGTTACACGAAGGTGGAAAAGAACGTGGAGGTGTATGTAAAGGTGTTGGTTGAGCCCCCCTTCCAAAAAAAAAAAAAGAAGGAAAATTGCAAGCGCAAAAAAAAAAGTTGTACCACGAAGGAGGAAAAGAAAATTGAAAAAAATAAAAAAGCAATGACGCGTTTGCTGTTGCGCCTATCGCCAAACCGGAAGTGACATAGGTTTAAATTAAGGATAGACAATCGAAAAGAGGCGACGACTTTCGAAAAATGCCGAGTTGAGGATGATGAAGGAATTAATGTTTTTGTCCAATTTTTCAATATTTGTCGTCCGAAAGGTCAAGCCTAAAAATAATACCAATTTCGTGAAAATCCGTCGCCTCTGTCGAAAGTTTTTGCGAGACATACATACATACATACATACATTTAAACAGAGAGGTGAGATTTATATTATAGATGATTAAATTGTAATAAAGAAAAAATAGAAATACAAGAGTCGTTCCAAGAGTAAAATCTCCTATGTTTTATTTTAAGTCGAAAAGTTGAAAAGCTATAAAATCAGAAAGAACATTATTTTCCTACATAGTCACCACCATTCTTAGTGCACTTTTGCTAGCGAGGAATACATTTTAGAGCTCAAGGTTTTCTTGGTTTAACCATATAGCCCCTGTTTTCGTAGTCCTTTATTTTTCTGCTTTAAGAACTCTCGTTGTATATAGGTTGGTTCATATCGGTTATCAAAATGATTGCAATTGTCTGTGTAAATAGTGAACTATTACACTAATAATTGCGGCTTTTCGCCATGCTGCTCTTGACTCTAAAATGTGTCTATATTAGTTACGTGCAAAATGAATAGCCGATGCTCAAAATGTATAAAAATTTTAACCTCTCGCTTTACTTAACAATTCATCAAAAACCAGGACATTAATTGGTTAATTAATAGGAATTTCAGTATTTATAAAATAATGATTACAGAATATAACGAACCGATTATTTGATTTGAATATTAGTGGAAATGTATTATTTTGTTTAAACAGAAAACACCAAGTTATGGTTTTCATGAACGAATGAATTTATTTTTGCTTTTTAGATGAAAATATGAATGACTTTATCTTTGCTTTTCATATGAAAATAAAGCATCGTAAATTGTAACAATAAAAAATATTTTTTCGAAAACATTACGAAAAAGCCCCTAAAGTTCGTATTAATAAATTCGATATAACTCGAAAAAAAATTATTTCTCGAACTACCGATATTATAATTGAATTAAGCATCATTTACGTAATATTTTCACACACTAAAACTTGTAATTGCAAAAAATATTTCAATTTTTTTGGATTACATTTTTTGTGTAATTTTCATATGTAAGATTCTTATATTTCCCTAACCTGAATGAACGTGTAACTTTCGTCGTAACATATATTTAAATAATCTTGAAAAAAATTGGTAAAAGAATTTAAAGCAGGAACACAGAAAAATAATTAAATGTAAAAATGGTAAATATTATGCAATCGTTCACGATAGGAATGTACGGATGTACGGTTGGAAAAAAAGAAAACCAGCATTCTTTACCTTCCCTCCAACTATCTGACCTAATTTTAAGACAGCCTTTTGATTTTCAGACATTTTGGCCTCCATAGAATCGGTTTCTAGACGACTTTGTTTGTTTTGGATTGGGCGAATCTAGAATCCTTGGCTTTTGGAGGCTAATAAGCTATTTTTCATACAAACAATTTGTTTTATTTAATTTAATATCTTAGCGCTTTACTTTACTAATTATCTTTGAAATAGACATAGAAAGCTAATATTTATCTTTCAAGTGATTTTTACAATGAATTTATTTCACTTTTAAATGTAGCTGAACTTGTTAGTTTACGAATGTCTCCGTGAAAACATTTTTCATTATAACTTTTTCACGTATGCAAATATTTTTTGTAACATGTAACATCT
>NC_136514.1:34929114-35021614 GCF_053919585.1 Euprymna scolopes | reverse complement strand
TTTTTATTGTTGAATGTACTTTTGTGGTCATAATATCGAGTTTTGAAATCTAAGGAAGTAATGATTTCGTAATACTTCTTGTTATTCGGGTTTTCTTCCACAAATATTGTGGCCTGGTAAACTATGTTTTTGGTTAAACATTTATTTTGATATGGGCAAATTGTGCGGTATCTACAGTTGCATTTATCTTGTTTGTTATTAGTATTTTTATTTTTTTTATTTCTAGTATGGTTGTTGTTGTCCGGAGTTGGTTTATTATTATTATTATTATTATTATTATTATTATTATTATTATTATTATTATTATTATTATTATTTTGCTAGTTATATATATATGTGTCTTTTGTGTTAGTTTTATTTTTATCATGGTGCCTACTTTTTTATTGTCTATTTTGTTGTTGTTTACATTGCTTTTATTTAATATTTTGTTATTATGTGCTTTAATTATCATCTCTAAATTTTCGCATCAGCTGTAGAATAACTTTAGGGTATTTTTATTGAAAATTTTGTGTAAGGGGTTGGTTGCGGGAAAGTGCTTTTCGATAAGATCTAGAAATTTCTTGCCAAGTTTTGTTTTAAACATTTGATTGTATGGCGCCGTATACCAGATTATATTTCTTTTTCTTCTATTTTTAATGCTATTATAGTTATTGGTGTTTTGTTGCTTATATTTGATATCAATATTTTTGTATCCACTATTTTTAGGGCTGTTTTATAGATATTGTTTGACCTGTTAAATGCATTTTCATCGCTTGAGTTATTGCTGAGTCTACTTACGATCGAGTTAGGAATCTGTTTTATAATTGATGGTGGGTGATTGGACTTAGGGTTTACGTATATTGGAGTAGCGTTATCTTTTACGTATGGTTCATATGTGTTTTCATCTAAATTTAACGTGACATCCTGGAATTTTTTAAATTTTTATGTTAGCTAATACGTCTACTTTTAGGCCTAATTTTTTCATTTCCTTGTGTATGATTTTCTTAAAGTTATCTCCCTTGACTTTGTTGGAGTCTTTTATTATAGCTAATCCGTCATCTCTATATAGGCCGATATCCGTAGTATCGAATATGCTAGTGAGGGTATATAGAATGAATAATCCCACAAGATCTGATGCCTCTGCAGAGTCCCTGGCACCCATCGACAAATCAAACGAATTTGTCATTTTAGTTTTTATCCATTGCTTATTGTTATTTATTAGAACTGATTTTCTACATTTTTTAATGGTGTTGATTTCTTCTGAGGATATATCAGTGTATGCCTCGGCAAATTCTAGGGAAATGTTAAAAAGTTCCTCGGATATCGAGGGATAAAGTCTATGATGTCGAACTGTATAAACGTGTATTTACTTTGTTTTCTATATTTTTAAACCAGGTGATTGCTTCGGCAGTATTTGCCCACTGGTTTAATTCTAGGCCTTGTTTGATTTGTTTGTTTACTCTAGAAAGTATTGCTTTGCTAATTCTACCTTTTTCTGGTTTAGTTGGGTTTATCAAGCGGGAGCTGGGATTATTATTGAAGTCCCATTTGTGGTCTTTGAGCAGAATGTATGCCTCTCTAGGTTTCAATTTGCTAACTTTATGAAGTACTTATATATATATACATATATATATATATATATATATATATATATATATATATATATATATATATATATATCACAATTGGTGGTCTAGGTGGTCGATGTTTTGTTATTATTATTATTATTATTATTATTATTATTATTATTATTATTATTACGAACCAGAAGTTTTCACACAGGACATCTGAGAATCTTCTTTGAACAGTAGTAATACTAGTAGTGTTGAAGTAATAGCAGTAGTTGTAGTAGTACTATTACTAGTGAATGATATTGTGATGTTGATTACGTTAATGATATTATAATGGTGTTAGTAGCATTATTATTGTTGTTATTATTATTATTATTATTATTATTATTATTATTATTATTATTATTATTATTATTATTATGTACCTATTAGGAGTTTTCACGCAGGTTATAATCGATGATCGCTTACAGTTTATAACCGGAAATTTTTCCTTGAGCCTGAGTGACATCATCCTCCTCAGAGTTCAAGAACTCTCAACCTCTTTGAATAAAACTTTGCAAATGACTTTGAACTATAGCAACGACCTGAAGAATTAATGAGATAATACTAACGAGTGATGGTCAAGGTGGTCGACGTGTTGTTGTTGTTGTTGGTGTTGTTGTTGTTGGTGTTGTTGTTGTTGTTGTTACGCTTATCGCTCTGTCCATTATCAACCAAAAAACCCTAAAAAGGAAAATGGAATATTCCAAACACCTAATAAACATTTGAAAGAAAACTGAATAAAAAATAAGTTGTGTCGCTGCGATGCACAAAGAATGCTTCCTTCTGATTGGATAAATGAGACTTCTTCTTAACCACTTGAAAACTGAAACAAAGATGGCGGTCTTATCTTGTTATTTCAAAAGCTTCTTTCCGAAACATAACCAGACTTTCTACTGTACGTATTAATGCTTACTTTAATATTTTTTTTATACTTACGACGTTTTGTTTCCTTTTTTAAACATAAGTATTTTTCTGTTTACATCAATCTTAGACCGTAAAAACATTTTATACAGTCATTCGGTCGACTATAAATGACGTAAATACAGAAATAGAAAGCGAAGAAGGACGCATAACGTATTTGACACGAAGAAAAGTAAGCGATTAATAATCATTTTTCTCTCTTTTTTTTATCGCGGTTATATACTTCGTTTACATTGCAATTTTATAGGTGTTGAAAAAAAGATAAAACGTTTACTTCTATAAAACATTTTTTATTTCTTCTTAATACCTTTCACCCGCTATAAGATAATGGATCCTTCCTAGCGTAAACCTTAAATAGGCAAAAACAAAAATACTTCCAATTTGCTTACAGCGGGATTCTGATGTTTTTTATTTTTTAAATTATTTTCTCTGTGTGTGTTTGTGTGTGTGTGTGTGTGCATGCGTGCGTGTGTGCCTGCGTAGCAGGAAAAATAAATAAAGGATTTACTGACTTTTAGGGTGGAGTACCTTATACAGGTCGGCCAACCCATTCTTAACATTATTTATAATAATAATAATTCAAAATTTTTATTCATAAATTTTATTTGAAAAAAATAAAAGAACAAAGTTATTGCATTTTCATTTATCTATTTACGTTATGAACTAGACAAATAAAAAAACGTATTAGTTATAAAATATAAATATTTATATACATGGAGGGGAAGGGGTAAATAGGTTCAAATTATAAATTTAAAATTCATTAACGCTGACGACACTGAAATAAGAAGTCATTTTTACGAGTAATTTTAAAGCGATCAACAGAACATTTTGAGCCAATGTTAAATTGATACAACTATATATATCTAGTATATATATATATATATATATATATATATATACACTATATATACACTAAATAGTAAGTTTGTTTTTGTGACTTTTGAAACATTTTCTCTGAAAAGGAAACCCTTTTATTCTATCAAATGGATTCGACTCTGATTCTTGTCACTTAATCTTATCTTGAATCGAATTTTTTTATCAAAATTGTAAACTTAAAATGTAATGCAACAAATTAGAAAGTTTAAATTATTTCACAAAATTTGTTTACATTTATTAATGCTACTTTTACTTTCGTATATTTGTTGATTTATAAGTAATTATTTAAAATTTATATTTAACTGGAGGAGTTAAACATTGGTACCATATACATATTCTATCACACGTACGTTGTGTTTACTTAGATTCTTATATTTTAGTTTTTACATTCACAAACAGGATTTGTAAACATTGACCTCTAAATAATTGTTTTTATTTACAATTTGAAATATCTCTTTAGGTTTATTTCTATCTAAGAATGGATTTAAATCTATCTATGTTTACTGTGTGGCCTAAAAATATTTAAATTACTTTAAATGGTAAATGAAAATATGCAAGAGAATTGGAATATTTTAATTTATGAATATACTGATCAAAATTTATTTCGGAAATTATATTGCTAAATTGACTTTATATATACCACTTTAAAACACTAAAACATCAATTTGAAAACATAATGCATTTATTGCAGTGAATTTTTGTAATTTAGTTCATATGTAAGTATAAATTTTTTTTTTAAACAATACAGATTGCAGAAAATATTATATTGTATTTATTTTGAGGAATTCATTCGCCTTAGTCTCTAAAAGACCATCTCTTTTCCATAAACTTCATTATGGATCGAAGAATGGAAAATATGCGTGCAAATATGCGAACTTATCGGCAAAGGATCAGGAAAGAACAAAGACAACAGATCAGAGAAAGGGAGAGACAGCGAGGTCAAATTAGAAGAAGTACCATGGATGCACAGCATCATAATACATATTTAGAACAAGAACGAAGGAGATTTCAAAACAAAATGGAAAGCATGAGTGAATTGGAGAGATAATAGGAGACGGCAACAAATGCAACGATTACGCCAAATACAATTTAGGCCAAGGCAGAATAGTAATTCTGACACTGTAGTAGAACCGCTTGATATTGGTCAAATGAATGTATTATGTGTATAGTGTGGAGCATTAAGATTTAGAAATGAGAATCTAAATTGTTGCCATAATGGTAAGGTACCAGCATTGCTACCATATCCATAGCAATTAAAAAAATATTAGGAATTACAATTGTGCATTTTCTTTTACATCATTCGGTGTGAACTTATCTATTCCTTCAGGGAGAGGTCCATACTGCTTTCGCATCCAAGGACAAACATAAAACAACCTTGCATCCTGATCATGGGCACCCTAAGTATGGCCAACTGTACATCATAGATGCAAATAAAGCTCTGCAATACAGATTTAATACTTTACAAAACGCAAAATGTTGTACACAGACAATGTCTACCATAAATGAAGTTATGCAGGAATTAAATCCTTATATAAATTTGTATAAGAACATGGATTTAATTGAAAAAGAACAGCAAAATATAGCTATAAGAGAAAATACACCAATGCCCAAGTGTGAACTGCATTGGCAGAAGGGGTAAAGACATAAAGAGATACAATTTCCCCACTTGCAATGAAATAGCTATGATATTTGTTGGTGAAAATTATTATTATTATTATTATTGTTATTATTATAAGTGGTAATAGTGGTTGTACTAGTACTCTTACTAGTGGTGAATATTGTGATATTGATTTGCTGTATTATGAAAATGGTGTTAATGGCATTCTTCCTTTTCGTCTCGCTCTTATTCTTCTTCTTCTTCTTATTATTATTATTGTTATTGTTATGTACTCACTAGGAGTTCACACGCAAGTCATAATCAAGGATTGCTCAATATTTACAACCGGTAGTTTTTCCTGGAGTCTGCATTACAACAACCTTTCCAGAAGTCCAGAACTCTCAAGCTCTTTGGATAAAGCTTTGCAAATGATTAAATGCGCTCTGACTAAAGCAGTCTAAAAGTAACAGCATCATAAGACAAAAATCGGATGATGTAAATTAATCAATGGCTAAACATGAAAGAAAGGGAAAAGTTGAAAACGATATAAGAAGGATGTCAAGAAAAAGACATAACTTAAATATTGAAAAGTATAAAAACTAAAGTACGTTCAAATATATAATATATTAATATTGGCTGCGATTTGTTAAATCTTAATAATCTCTCTGTACTCACTTATTTTCCCTTAACTTTAAAAGAACGTGCATTAATTCTTCACCTTTTTTTATTCCATTTTCAACCCAAACAAGGCACAGTGCCTGTTAAGTTTTGAGACATTATGTTGTACAAAGATGGCGGCGTAGTTCAGATCAGTAACCAAGATGGCGACCAAGAATCAAATGCGGTCCGTCGCGTAGTTAACCTCTTAAGTTCTGAGATATTATGCTGAACAAAGATGGCGGCGTAGTTCAGATCAGTAACCAAGATGGCGGCGAAGAATTAAATGCGGTCCGTGACGTAGCAAATGGCGAACTGATTGAATCCAAAATTCGACGATTTTTATAATAATTTTGCGACGTTTTGATTGGTTGTTTAGCACAGCCGTTGGTTATTAAAATGATTGGCGAATCCATTCGTCTCATACCTCCATTATAAGCCAAAAACTTTTTACAGTGCCTCTTTGATGGGACATAATTTGCACGGATACAATGTAGGGAGTTGGGCAACAAGATATCTGTTTACATTACACTTAAACTTCTGCATGTCAGTACAGTAAGGGAAGTAGGAACCTAGAAGGGGATTCCAAAGTCTAGCAGTTATGTGGAAGAAACTATGAGAGTAAAAAGCTTCCTAGCATTTAGAGATCTCTCCTGTGTAGGGGTGGGACTTTATTGCTTGTCGGATTTGTCGGGGGTATTTATGTCGAGGGGGTACAAGGGCTTGTAGTTCGCCGGAGTATCCACTATTAAAATACTTGTAAAACAGGCAGAGGGATGCGACATTTCATCAATGGAACAAGAGGCTGAATCCTAGCTGACAGTTCGGGACCTATCAAGTTGGCAACTCTCTTTTGAACTCTTTTGAACTCTGTCTGAGAGTGAGAGACTAGTAGCAGATGAATCACCCCAAATTTGACAACAATACTCCATACAGAGGCGAATAGTTGCCTTGTACAGGATACTTTGAGGCGTAAGTAACTTTTTAGCACGGTAGAGTAACCTTAACTTTCTCGCAGCAGCCTTGGCAATGCTCTTGATGTATCCGTTTAAACTTATGTTCACTGTGAACGTAAAGCCGAGGATCTTGAATACCTTGTATATTTAAACATGTGACATTATTTCAAATATTAATACGAAGTTTCATTATTGTATTTATTTAATAGAATATTCAAAATATGTATTGTTTATTTAGTTTATGTGTAGTTAAGAAAATACGTTAAAAGTATGTGAAATAATAAACGAGTTTCAATGACATATGAATTTTTCAATTAAAAATTGAGTTTTGCTCTGGATCTGAAAGTCTGTCTGGATATAATATGTAATCGATGAAAGCGATTGGAATTTAAAGTTTTTAGAGATAAAACACAGAAAGATAATTATCCAAAATCTCTACTTTGTCAAAGTAAAATACCGATTTGTCAGTTGCATTGCTTTACTTTTAACATTAAATGTCGACCGACTTTATTTTATATATTAGATATTTAAGATATACAATCTATACATTAATGGTTAATGTACCAATGTTGGCGCAACAGATCATGGGTCATATTTATAAGTTTTCAAATTAAAAAATAGAAATCATAGATATTATCTATTTGAAGAATATACTTTTCATATTATAAAAGAAGTAGCCAGAATGTTGATGGCTTAAAAATATAATCACAAAAGAAATTTACAAGATAAAAATATCTATAAACAATTAATAAGTTATTGTAGTACGCTAGCAATTCATATCCACATTATTTACACTTATTTTTACTGTCGTGAAAAAAAAAGAAAAAAAAGCGAATTAAGCGTGTGCCTATAATACTTATGCTAATTTTGATAGAAGGCTATATTTTTTTACCTTTTGGTTATCATATTTGTTAGTATACATTTTAGTTAAAATATATTTGCTTGGGTCAGTTTGTCATTATTTTTTAAACAAGAAACCTTTTCCAAAAAAAGATGTCGAGAATGTCGTTCAACGGAAGACAGACGTTTTTGTTTATTTAGAAAATATTAAATCATTAGAAGTATACGTGGACGCGTCAATTGAGGCAAAAAAAAAAGTTAAATATACCGCTTATCTAACGGACATATAAAGCTATGCGTTTATTTCTATTTCTATTCTTCTTGAAGTCTACCAGACGATCAATGGTTCATTCATCTAAGATCACGTTTTTGCTTTTGGTTGCAAGGCCCAATTCATTGCAAAAACAACAGATTTGTGTGAATGGTGACGGTTTTAATATGATTACATACGGCACAATCACGTTGACACAGCGGTTCTCATTGGATAAAAAAGACAGCAGCGTTGTGTCCGGTAAATACCAGATGGGTGACCATTTAGAAAAACAGGCGCTGTATGTAGAAGAACTTCGATAACTTGCAAAAATTGCAAAAACCTTACGTCGTCATCTCCAACTCGCTTTTTCTCGTTGTAACAATGACATTTATTTCTTCATTTTCCTGCCAAGCGTGACTTTTCGTTACGGCTGTGACGTCACACATGTATCTAACGTGCTCTCGAATGTAATCCACGTCTCTAATGTGATCATCTTCTCTAACCTGCTCTTTCCCCTTTTTATGCTGTTTTCTTTACCGGTGACGTCATTTCGCATACATTTGCATACGCGCATTCGCGCTCTGTTACAACCTTGACGAGGATATACATACGACTGGAGACCATTTGTAAACCTCTTTCTTCAGAGGAAGTTAGTTCGGTGCTGTTTCTGTAGATTTAACATGATTACAATACAATTTTTGTAAGACTTTGTGTTCTCTTATAAAAGTGAATAACAAAATTTAGCGTGTATCTAGAATACTTATGCTAATTTTGATAATGTATTACATAAATTTCGTTCTAGAAAATGTCTAAAACTTAAGGTTCATGTCTATGTATCATTTAGAAGGAATTGCAAACAAGTTTTGTTTATTGTTTAATTGGTGTTTATGACTATGACCGAAACTCGATTCAACTGTGAAATATTAAAAAAAAAAATAATAATTGAAATACAACAGAGAAAATGAAATGCCGAAAATATTTAGTAATTAATTTCTAGTAACTATTGTTGAAATTTTTGCAAAAGTCAGGGATCTCTTAACTTTTACGAAGGATTTCATCCATTATTATTTTATTAACCTCTTGTACAGGATGAAAGACACAAAGTCATGTTTGGGATTGATGTAAGTGTTTTCGTAGAACGAATTAAATTCGAACTTTTTTTAAAATTCAATTTTCACCCCAAACAAGGCATAGTGCCACTTTGAAGTGAGGGGCTACTATCGGGAACATAAGTCGCAGGGACATTATAGCGGGAGATGAGAAGCAAGATGTCTGTTCACATTACACTTGAACTTCTGCGTGTCAGTACAGTTGGGAAACCAGAATTCCGGAAGGGAGTTCCAAATTCTAGCAGTTCTGGGGAAGAAACTATTGGAGTAAAAGGCTTTCTTAGAGGGATGTAATATTCCATCGATGGGACAGAGCCTGAAGCTTAGATGACAGTTCAGGACCTATCAGGTTGGCGACCATCTTTTTGAACCCTGTCAACGAGTGAGAGTCAAGTAGCAGATGCACCAGCCCAAATGTGACAACAGTACTCCATACATGGGCGAATGGTGGCCTTATAGAGGTACAGGATAATTTCAGGCGGAAGTAGCTTTCTAGCACGGTAGACAGAGCCCGCCTTTTTCGCAGCAGCATTGGCAATGCTCTAAATGTGTCTATTCCAGTTCATGTTCCTTGTAAACGTTAGGCAGGGGAGTTTAAAGGAAGTACTTTCGGATTATGTGTTCTTGGTCATTGCTATTGGTGGTAGTGAAGGTTTCTTGTAATTATTGAAGGAAACAAGCTTAGTCTTGACAGCATTGAATGTGAATATCCATTTTTGAACATTCAGGTTTTCAGCCTGTGTCGTTAACCACTCAGTAACCGTCAAGCCGTCAGTATATCTATTTGCATAAAAGTAAAGTAAGCTGCATATAGCTCATGTTATTCCTGATTATGACGTCTCACAACTTTGCTTTAGAATCAATAATGATCAATAATGATCAATAATGATCAATCATTACATTAAGAGTGAATTCTGTACTACATTTATGAATTTTTGAAATAAGGATTTGTTATTCGTACTGTTTGGATTCTTTGGAATGCTGTTCTTATTTTCAGTGTCAACTTTACAACGTTTTGGGCGATTATAACCTTCGACCTCTTTCAGATGTATTTTGTCGAACTTGTGAATGTTTCTGTCTATTGATCCACTTATGATTGACGAAACGAGAACATGCTAACACCTTAAAGTAAATAAAGGGTTCCGTCCGAAATCCAGTCCAAATTCCCAAGTTCGATAGTAACATTTTCGAATTCGACAAAATACACTTGAATCGAAAGGTTATGAAAATGACACTCAAGATGAAAACAATAGTCTGACGAATCCAGATATGAATTTTGCATATAAAAATATGAACATATATTCACTTTATATACAGCAGACATAAACACATGCTATTACAAACCAAACGTGATTGAATTTTTGTCAACTAAGGGGTCACCGCTTATCAGAATCCGGAGGTCATTCTATAATAAATGTTAGGTAGATGGTGAAACAACACGATAATGATCAGTAATAGTGCAACTTGGGTATGGGTTACTTATATAAGAAGACTAGCCTGGGTGTCCGGTGTTGCCCGAGTGTTTGGACATGTGTGTTGAGCAAAAAAAAAATGTGGTAGTAGTAAGGCAGGCTCGAACCCGTACTTCGAAGGAGGAAAAGAACGTGAAAAAAAAAATGACGTTTTTTGTGGTTGCGTCCATCGCCAAACCGGAAGTGTCGAAAGTTTAAAAAAAGGCTAGTCAATCAAAAAAAAAAAAGGATGACTTTTGAAAATATCGGCGAAAAAATCTACCCCTCCCTGTAGAAAAGTGCCCAGTTGAGGGTGAAGAAATTAATGCTTTAAGCATATTTTTCGAAAATTTGTCGTTCGACGGGGTCGAGCTTTAAAACGGCACCAATCCCGTGAAAATCCGTCGCCTCTGTCGAAAGTTTTAGGCAGACATACAAAAATACATACATAAATTTAAACAGGCAGGTGAGATTAACATAGAAGATAAATATCAATCATTTGATTAAGAGTGAATTTTGAACTACTGTTCTCGTCTTGAGTGTCAGTTTCAAAACGTTTCGGGCGATATAAGCTCCGACCTTCTTCAAGTGTATTTTGTCGAACTTGTGAATGTTACTGTCTATTGATCCACTCATGACTGACGAAACGAGAACATGCTAACCCTGTAAAGTAAATAAATGGTTCCGTCCGAAATCCAGTCCAGATTCCCAAGTTCAGCAGTAACATTTTCGAGTTCGACAAGATACACTTGCAGAAGGTCGGAGGTTACAGCGATCAAAGGGTTATGAAAATGACACTCAAGATAAAAACAATAGTCTGACGAATCCAGATATGAATTCTGTATATAAAAATATGAACATATATTCACCTTATATATATATATATATATATATATATATATATATATATATATATATCAGATATAAACACATGTTATTACAAACCAAACGTGATTGACCTTTTGTCAACTAAGGGGTCCCCGTTTATCGGGGCCCGGAGGTCATTCTATAATAATTATAAGGTAGATGGTGAGACAGCATCACGGTGAGCAGTAATAGTGAAACTTGGGTATGGTTTATATATATTATTCCTTAATTGGAATTCATTTTTGAGATGAGCATTATATCTATTAATTTATTTTCATTTAGGACTATTATTCTCATCTTTATTAGTTGTTGTCTTTCATCTTTATTAGTTGTTGTTTTTCATCTTTATTGGTTGTTGTTTTTCACGACCTGACGAAGGCCAGAGGAATAGTTGGCCGAAACGTCGTGAAAAACAACCACCAATAAAGATGAAAAGCAACAACTAATAAAGATGAGAATAATAGTCCGAAATAAAAATAAATTTATATATATAATGCTCATCTCAAAAATGAATTCCAATTAAGGAATAATATATATACCAATCGGTACGGATCCGACTATGGAAAATCAGATAATAAATAAACGTGGATTTATTAGATAAAAGAATCCAACCTTGATCGCCCCTTCAGGGCCCGTGGCGCAGTTGGTAGAGACGTTGAATCTCTACGGTTCCAGATGTACATTGTCTGAAGATAGCGGTTTCAATCCTACCCAAAGCGTGCCAGAGGTTTACTTGGCCAAAACGTGGTGAGACGACAACGATTGCTGAGAATGCAGTTAGGAAATTCGAAGTTCCTATCCGTCGCGGTTATCACCTGACGAAGGCCAGAGGAATAGTTGGCCGAAACGTCGTGAAAAACAACAACCAATAAAGATGAAAACAACAACTAATAAAGATGAGAATAATAATCCGAAATAAAAATAAATTAATATGGTTATGGTTTAATTATTTAAGAAGATAACTCAACAAGAATTGAAAAACAGCCCGCTCCCCGGTGTTGTGTTCTACAGATGGACAGTTCTAAGAAAGAAACTCTGCTCGTGGAATATTCCTTTAGTTCTAGACACTAACACGGAATGAAAGAAAATTGTTGATAGTTGTTGTAGCTTGACAAGTTTGTTTGCGAAAGTTTTACAGTTGGAGATCATACATTAAAGCTCAGCCAAGCACTTACCATAAAGATAACCATAAACTTGCAACGTCTCTTCTGTAGGAGAGGAGAAGTAGGGAGGCGAAAAGGTCCACTAGATTTTGAAGGCGGTGTTGTCAACCTTTCAAGGCACACCTTGACTGATTAACGGCCGGAGATACTTATAGAGGGAAAATATAAAAGAGCTGCTACATTTTAAAATTTAAGGCCGTTTAAAACTGATTATAGTCGACATGTTTTCCTTGGATAATGATTCCCCTTGAATTTGATTCAGATTAGGACCACGATAACGTCGCTCATGAGAGGAGTATGTTCCTCTGACGCAGAGAGCGCATGCCATAATTCAGTGCATGCTAAATTATGGAAATAATTAAATCTCTTCGTAGTTAATTAATGATGAAAGTAAAATAGTGAAAGAAAAAAGAAAACTAATAATAATGTTTCCTTAATTATAGATAAACTATTATCTTTTCCTCACGCAGAGACAAACGTAGATATATGTGCATAATGTGTGTTAATTAAGTTCCATGTATTCACAACATGAAGCTGAACTTTTACAAAGTGCTCAATACAAAGCAAAGTTTTTAATGAATAAACGTTAAAGTAAACGTTGTTTACAATAATTAAATTATTACATTGCGTCATTGAAACATAGACTGTTTGTAATGTTATATATATATATATATATATATATATATATATATATATATATATATATATATATATATATATATTGCATTTTCATCCCAAACAGGGCTCGGTGCCACTTTGATGTATAGACCTACTATCTAGGACATAAACTGCAGCGGTACCATGAAAGGGGGTGGGCAGCAATAATTCTGTTTACATTACACATGAACTTCTGTGTGTCAGTACAGTCGGGGAAACAAAAAAAAACGGAAGAGAATCTCAAAGTCTAGTAGTTCTGGGGAAGATTTTCTGGCATCTGAGGATCTCTTCTGTATAGGAGTGATATTTTGCTGCTTGTAGGCTTTTTTTTACATAGGAGTCACGACTGATCAAGCCCTGAGGCCACTCGAGGATAAGGGTTATTGAGTATACAGTAATCAATGGTAAAATATCGTAGTAGTTGTTATTAATGGAAGTTTGGTAGATTGTATTACTTAAGTGGGCGGTTCATAAAGAATTTGTTTATGTTGGACTTGAAGACAACACATTTGTAGTAAGCAGGCAAACGGAAGAGACTTCCACAGGCGTGTAGTTCTAAGAAAGAAGCATTGTTCATGAATCTACGTTTTGATTTAGGCACAGTTACAGAGTGGGGAAAGTTATTAACAATAGTTTCAGCTAGACGGGTGTTTTTCGAGAAAAATGGCGAGGAAGGACCAGAGACTGAAGCTCAGACGAGCCCTTTTATAAGATCCACAGTAAATTCTCTACAGTGCAACGTAGAATACAATGTAGTGTGAACTAAATCACTGCGCGGAGACAAGTAAACTTTTCTCCCGATTCACTGCAAGTAATCTGCCGATTTGATTAAAAAATGATCAACTTCATCGATTTCGATTACAATACGAGTCTCCTGTGGTGTGCGTCCTTTCAAATACAATCACTGCTCGACATTCAACAGGTTCCATTTCACACTTGACTCAGTTCAAACATCTGTAAAACAGAAACCACAATTAGTTCAGAGCTTAAATTTGCGACATAATCTGTAGAAATATAAATCATTGCACATGCAAAATTTCAGCTAGATCAGACAACTGGAAATGGGTCAGGGACATTACTTATGGCACGCCTCTCGTAAAAGTAGGGAAAAGTGGGACATTTATTGATGCTCATTCAATCCCGGACAACGTCGGACCTCCCTGCTAGTATGTATGTATATATATATATATATATATATATATATATATATATATATATATATATATATATATACACAGGGTGTCTCAAAAATGTACTCACACTTTAACCGTTGCTAACATGCTGTCTTTTTTGTGTTGCAGGTGTGAGGTGTGAACCACAGCATGACAGGAAATCAACTTAGCTTGGAAGAGAGGAAGTTTGTCCTGAAATGTTATTGGAAGACAGAAAACGCCATTGAAGTGCAAAGACGATTCAGAAGGGAATTCGCAAGACCACCACCAACGCGCCAGACCATTGCTCGCATTAAAGAGAAATTTGAAGCAGATGGAACCGTCCAGAACGTCAGCAAGAAACGTTCTGGACGACCTCGGACATCCACGAACCCTGGAAAAGAAGAGCAGGTGCAGGAAACACTCTTTCGATCACCACAGAAATCACTTCGACAAACTGCTCGGGAAACCCCCATCTCAAAAGATAGCGTCCATCGCATCATGAAGCGTCTGCACTGGAAATGCTACATTCCAAGACTAATTCATGCTCTCAACGAAGACGATCATGACCGGAGAGTCGAATTCTGTGAATGATAGCTGGCAAAATGTGCAGAAGGTGCAGGGTTTCCACACAAAACTGTGTGGAGCGATGAGGCAACCTTTAAATTAAATTACACCATTAATCGCCATAATTGCACGTACTGGGGTCCTATAAATCCTCATGTAACACTTGAACACCATATAAACTTGCCAGGAGTAACAGTGTGGTGTGGGATATCCGCACTGGACATCATAGGGCCATTTTTTATTAACGGAACTGTCACTGGTGAGAGATACCTTAACTTGCTTCAGGAGTTTGTTGGTCCACAAATTTCTGAGATGTTTGGTGATGACAGCGAGATTTACTTTCAGCAAGATGGAGCACCTCCCCACTACCATCGCGATGTACGAGCTCACCTCGATGCAGCTTTTCCAGACACATGGATTAAACGAAGGGGTGACATTGAATACCCTGCACGTTATCTGGACCTCACGCCCATGGACTTCTTTTTGTGGGGATATCTCAAAGACAAATTTTATCGCACCAAACCAAGAACAATTGATGCATTGAAAATGGAAATTGAAAGACAATGTCGCAATATTCCTAATGACCTGTTTCGTGACGTTTGCGAATCCCTTGGTGCGCGTTATCAGTGTTGTCTGGACAATAATGGTCATCAATTCGAACATTTGCGAACAAGATTCTTTAATCACATTTATCTTCTGTATTCGAAGCTATTCCATTTCACTGTATGTTCATAAGTAAAGGATTTCTCGTCATTCGAAGTGTGAGTACATTTTTTGAGACACCCTGTATATATATATATATATATATATATATATATATATATATATATATATATATATATAAGAATACGCACCAGGTGCGCTTGAAAGCTAAATCACAACGCAATATTCCGAAAATAACCAAAATCGGCATTTCAAAATACAACCGTTGAGAGATAACTGATTTTTCCTTCTCCAACTTTACAACATGGCCAGAAAGAAAAAGAAGAAAAAAAGTACAACATACTGAGGATGGAGTTTGACTCCGGAATATATTTAAATTATAAACTTCAAGCAGGTAAAATATTTGTTTATTTTCGTAATATTGTGAAATCACCACAATGTAATGCAAAAACGGAAAGTTTCCGTTTGATTGAATTCATAAAAGAGAGAAAAATACAAAACGAAAAATTGAAATATGTATTAATTAAATAAATATTGGATGTATTTTGTTTCTCTTTTTTTTTAAATCTGATTGTGGCGTGTTATACACTGACTTAATAAAGTTTATCTTCCACAGAAAAATCCGGTTAATTATTATTTTCAATATCGATAAACGTATGTTTTGTGCTCATTTAACATTATTGATAATAAAACTGTACTTGTGGTCCGATGATTCGGAATTTGGATGCAAATATTTGTTTTCTTTTACTGTATTTTTCCATCTCAAACAAGTGACAGTGCTACTAAGTTGTAAGGAACTACCACTTGGAACTAGACTAGCAGTTCGAAAGAACAATCCAGTTGCAATTAGGGAGTTCCACAGTGTAAGGGTGGGATTTTGCTGCTTTTCGGGTTTGTCGGGAGTATATTCTTTAAGGGCCTACTATTACGTTGTCCGGGAACGAACACGTTGTATGCCTCAGTCGCTAAGCAGGAAAAGAATAGAAAAGAACTTGAACTTTTTTTTTTGCCCAACAACATTTATTACCTCATTCTCTCGTTTTGCTGTGACGTCTTCGCGAGCGCATTCACGCCTCACACGTGATCTTGAACATGAGCCACGTCTCTAACGTGATCTCTTTTTAAAAGTCTTTATTTTCTCCTACCGATAACGTCATTTCGCATGCATTGGCATGCACCATGCTATGTGACAATCAGATTTAAAACTGACATTACACATTCATCGTATAACTGACAGTACACATTCATCGTATAAATATCAGGCTATTACGGATTGCCCGTCATTCATTCATACATGATCCTGTACACTTTTTCGAACATCATCAATGCCTCTAATATGGCCTCCTTTATTTTTCCTACTGGTGACGTCATTCGCATGCATTTGCATACTCATGCTCCCGCTATGTTACAGCAAACTAGCCCAAAAGAATAAATTAATAGACACGATCAAGTAAGGAATGCAGTAAACCGACAATTATACAAACAACTGCATCTTGACCACACAGTACAAGCACAAATCGGCAATGATAGCCTATGTGACTACTTCTACTGAGTAAATACAAATAAAAATAATAATGATAATGATAATAATGGTAATATTGAAAATAATGATGATAACAATAATCATAATTATAATTATACTGATAAAATATTATTGTTATATTTATTATTAATGTTATTATTATTATCATTATTATTATAAATAATAATAATAATAATAATAATAATAATAATAATAATAATAATAATAATAATAATTCTGATTTCGTTTATGAACGTCTCTGTGGAAAGGGATGGGATTCATTTCCAGAGGATTTCCCTTAATCCCGGCTTAAAACCAGGAGCTTCAAAGATCAAGAGTTTTCCTAAGGATGTTAGTGGTACCTATAATTGCAGAGGTTTGAAGGCCGCCTAAAACATCGGGGATTTGTAATTTTTTCAATTGCCCTTCCAGACGACTTGATACTACTCCTAGTGTACCAACTACGACCGGGATTATTTGTGTTTTAACCCCGTGTATACGCCTTATCTCCAAGGCCAATGGAGCATAATTTCTCCACTTCTCATTCTCCTTCTCTCTCATATTCCTATCCCAGGGTACTGAGAAGTCTACAACTGCCAGCTTTTTTTGAGACCTTGTCAATGACGACCAAATCCGGACGATTATGTTCCAATTGCTTGGTCGTTATGACACTTTTGTCCCACCATACCTCTACCTTGCCATCCTCACTTGTTCTCACTTCATCAGGCACCCCCTCAAACCATTTTCCAGCACACTTCACCCCAACCCTCTTACGCACCTCCGAATATATCCGGAGTCCCATGTGATCGTGTCTTTTGCGGTACTCTCTCTGGGCCAGTCCACTGCACCCTGCTACAAAGTGCGCAATTGACTCTGAGGTCTTACCATAAATCCGTTATTCTGCAGCAACTTCCTCTCCTAGAACCACTTTTTTGAACAATCGTGCTCTTATGCTGCACAAACAAAAGCTTCAGTACTCTTAGCCAGACACCCAGCTCTAAGCCATTGCCATGATCTTTCATCAGCCACTTCTGCTATATCCTGGGAGAACCTTCCATGCATTTTCTTCCTAGTCAGTTTCTCTGCCCTTTCTCTATCCATACGTTTCACATATTCAGCCTTAGTCTCACATACCTCCACTTCATTGGCCACAACCTTAAGCATCCATTCCTCATTTCTAATCACATGCTTCTTCAACGACATCTCCTCGATTCTAACACAATATTTTACACTTTTCAATCCTCTCCCACCGTTTTTCCTCTTTTGATCCAGACTCGCTATGCTACTTCGAATGTGAAATATACCAAACATTGCTAAAACTTTTCTTGTTTTGATATCCATGGCATGTAAATCCTTGTCAGACCATTCTAAAAGTCCCTCACCCTATCTCAAAACACTGACTGCCCATACATTTACTGCTTTCATTAGGTTTCCTCCATACAGTTTCGACTTTGCAATTAGTTTCACTCTTCTAAGATACTCCTTCCTGACCTTTTCCTTCATTTCTCTGTTCATGATGCCTACACCCTCCAGCACTCCCAAATACTTATGTCTATATCTTCTATTTCTTTCATGATTTCTCCATTTGGTAGCACTATTCCATTCGAATGAACCTTTACTCCTCTTTTCATCACCAGCACCGCACATTTACTAATCCCAAACTCCATCCTAATGTCTTCGGAGTATGTCTCCACAAGTTCTACCAGTCTCTCCATTTCCTTTTCCTTTCTACCGAATATTTTCAAATCATCCATAAATAATAATAATAATAATAATAATAATAATAATAATAAAAATAATAATAATAATAATAATAATAATAATAATAAAAATAATAATAATAATAATAACAATAATAATAATAATAATAATAATAATAATAACAATAATAATAATAATAATAATAATAATAATAATAATAATAATAATAATCCTCTAAAAGAGCTAGACCAAATAACCAAGTAACAAGGAGGAAGGAAAGACCGATGAACTGACTAGACCTCAGCCAAATAAGTGCAAAGAGAACTGGGACCTTGGGGAGGCTTATTGACACTCAGATTCCAGCCAAGACCACATGCTGTTTTCAGAGAAAGATTTCTGTAGACCTGTGTGAAAGCTCTGTGTGAGCCAATAATAATAATAATAATAATAATAATAATAATAATAATAATTGTAATAATGATAATAATAATAATTGTAATAATAATTGTAATAATAATAATAATAATAATTGTCATAATAATAGTAATAATAATAATAATAATAATTTTATTAATAATAATAATAATAACAATAATAATAATAATACTGTCCAACTTAAGGACATAAAAGAAACAGATATTCTTAATATGCGTCTATTCAACATAAGCGTCTATCTATTAACGCACTATTTAGAATTTAATAGTGACAGATCAAAAAATTCATGCGTGAAACTTAAACGTGACAGACCAATGAACATTCTATTTACAAATTAAGTGTCTAATGCAAACATAAATACTAATAACATATTTAGCGTGAATAGACTAATGACAATACTATTTGTAACTTCAGTATAACATATAACAATAGTTTCAACATTGGCGTGGCAGACCGATGACAATTTCATTTCAAATTTAAGCGTGACATACCAACAGATTGACAAAGCCTCTTATAGAACGCTTATTGGAACGCATCCGAAGTAAGTGGAATTCATTTAATTATTTAAATAGTAGTTAAAAGTAGAGGGTTACGGAACGGTTGAAACAACTTAACGAAAGGAGGAACGTGCGAAGTGAATGCTGCAAACAGGCCTAAAAGGAATACAAAAACAGGCACGACCAAGTGGGGAGGGCGATGCACTGGGAATTGTGCAAACGGCTGCATTTTGAACGTACAGACAAATGGTACAAGCATAAATGCGCAACAGTACTTGAAAACGAGAACCACAAAATCCTATGGGGCATGGACATACAGACGGACAAATCCATCCAAGCAAGAAGACCAGATGCAATAATTAACAAGAAATAAAAACCCTGTCAAATCGTAGACTTTGCTTTCCGAGCTGACCACAGAGTGAGTATGAAAGAAAAGGAGAAACGGAGCAAATATAAAGAACTAGCCAGAGTGTTAAAAGGGATTTGGATGATGAAGAAAATCAAAATAATACCGATAATAGTAGGAGCACTTGGAACAATTCCGAAAAACTTTGCAAAAAGGATGTCAGAAATTGATATCAGAGGAATGACTGCAAAAATACAACGACTAACGATAATGAAAACTGCTGAAATATTAAGGAAAACCCTTGGATGCGGAGAATAATACACGTATATGATATAATGAAGAAGCGTTACAAGGAATGAAAACACTGAAAGTGCATATCTACAAATTCTACACCCCCATCACGCATCCCCTCCCATTGTCTCATCACCGTTCCCTCCTCCCCCAAAAAAGTGATACCAAAGAGTCGAGAAAGGTCAAGGAGGATGGAAAGACCGAGAAAAGAGCGCTGGCCAGACCTCCGTTGGACAAGTGCGAAGATAACTGGGAACTTTGGGAAGCTTAGTGCCACTAAAATTCCAGTATAGACCAATGGCCACTGCCAGCGAGAAATCAATAATAATAATAGGCTATTGCGATGACGCAAATTTATTTGCAAATGCTATCGAAGGGGGTGGAGAGAGCTGGACGCTGGAGAGACTTGTTGTCACTTAGCTTCCAGAGAACAGCACAGGTTTCCAATCAGATCTTTGATGACTTCTGTGAAAGCTCCATGTGAGCCAATAATAATAATAATAATGATTATCATTGTCGTAGTCATCATTATCATCATCATTATCATCATTATCATAATCGTCATCGTCATCATCGTAGTCATCATCATCATTGTCATCATTGTGGACGTTATCATAATCATTGATATCGTCATCATCGCCATAGTCGTCGTTATCATCATCGACGTAGTTGTCATCCTCATTATTATTATCATCATCATCAGCAACAAGACCAAAAACAACAATCAACAGTGACAGTAGCAGGATCGCTGTCTCCACTTCCTAAACTTCTTGTCCACAGGAGCGAATCCATAGGAGACATCCTTTCTTGAGAACGGAATTCCACGTCTCTTATGCAATTCCGGATCTTTCCGAGTGGAATTGCATTTCTATTTTCAGTGCCTTCCAGAAATGTTGCGTATATATTCCCGAACGGTTTCCGCCGAAGAAATCTTTTGTTCGAACCGTTCACAATTTTCTCTTCGCCAAACTTCCCGACAGAAACGCTAATTTTCCATTCTTTGCTTATCAATATACACACGACCCCCCCCCCAAAAAAAAATTCACATTTCGCAGAGATATTCTTTCTAATTATCTTTGAACGTTAGGTTTTGCTAACTTATAAAGGATTCTGGCTAGAACAGGACACAAAATGTGGTCGTACGGCTCGAAATTTGGATGTGTAGATTATCCCTCCCCCACCCTCAATTGCGATGATTCTTAGTTCTATGGTCCTGGATATGACCTTAAACTATATTCGATGATGAGGCCCCAGCTTGCGGGCTTTGGGGAGTGTGGAGCAACCCTTTAATTACCATTGCTCCCAGGTCTACTCTGACCCGGAGTGGTAGTACCTGTTAGGTAACTATGGGTTAAATAGAAACCGACTTGAAAAAAAACAAAACGAAACAAATATATTCTATTAAAAAAACTTTTCTTCAAAATCACTGGATTTGGCATTAAATAACCTGAAAAGGGCTGATATGCAGTAAAACCCAGTTCTATGCTGATCGAGCGCGGGAGTATATGCAAGGATCTCATCTATCTATTATATAACTTGCATGACATGAAATTGTCTCCAATGATAAGCATCCAATAGAAATAATACATCCTTTCTATCAAATTTAATAAATTCAACACAATATGGTTGATAAGCCGTAAAACAAATACAACTAATTAACAAATTTGATCTCGACATGTGACATATATTTTATAGAATGCAAGAAAGATACCTGTCTCATGACGGGTAAAATTAATCAAATTAGCTGCTCGCGATAGTGTTACGAAATAGGTAGAACTGAATGTTACCTAGCTATCAATCTAGCTATCTGTCCATCTCCATCTATCTATCTACCTAGGTGGAGAGGTAGACAAGAGATGGATATGATGAATATTTATAAAATCTGTCAAAATATAACAAAGCTAGATTATAGACAAGTTTACCGGAAGGTCTGGTCAGCTGATCGGATCTACGTGTGTATCACGTGTTCAGGTTAGCTGGAGATCAGAGGAGTTGCAACTTGGGATTGAAGCAGAGAGGTTGGCCCTTACGGTTGTCTCCCCTCCCCTCTTGGTAGGGAGTGGCGTGTCTCTCAATGTAGATGTTAAAACCACAAGCAAATTCTATTTCTATTCTTCTGCGCGACATCTTGAAAAGTGAAATAAAAACTGATATGAAAACCAATCATCGTCTTGGAGCCAATGTGTTTTCGTCCAAAAGGTTCCAGCCCCCTCCGAGAATAAGATGAAGTCAGGATGGAGCAGGTTCAGTGAGCAGAGAAGATAAAGATATGTCGAAGATACACACGTGACCCAGACACGCACGCATATGAACATTAGACGATCACGAAACATAAAACGTGTTCAGAAAGTTGAAGAATTACTAAGACATTTAGTAACACATTTAAGACACGACACCAAAAAAAACAAACAAAAAAAAACACACCAAATCTCAGTACCCTGTATATCAAATTTCGCGTCTGTAGACGGAAAATTGACAGAGTTATTGCGTTGTAAAATGTACACAGACACACAAACACACACACAGACACGTTCACTTATATATATATATATATATATATATATATATATATATATATAGATAGATATAACTATTTCATTTATTCACATAAATTTACTATACGAAAGTATAGATTTATGCGTAAACTTTAAGTATTTACTTCAAAAGTGCTCAATACGTAGGTAGAGCTAGTTAGTAATTTATAAAATATATATGGCGATTAAGCTACACTGAATATTCTGATATTCAGTGTATGTTTTTATATAGATATATGTAACAAATACAAATTAGTAGCATTAAAATCCTCATTTACTGGGCCGAACTGAACCTCTCTAATAGTAAAATATTTTATACAGCACATGCCAATATAAAACAAACACTAACTTACTAATACGAAATAACCTATGTTAGAAAAAACTTACTGAAAACGAGTAATGACATATATGAGTTTTCATACATATCGACATTACAAGTACCCCTATCTCCAGCCCCTTTACATGCCACATGTCTTCTAAGCGCAATCTTTCAATACTTTACACATAAGATACCTACGAATTAATTTAGAAAACTCTTTACGAAAAGACGACCATTATCATGTCTAATATCGCGACCTGTGCCTACCCAGTCTTGAGGTATTGCTCATTTGAGCCCAAATACCGAACGTCAACCACCAGACCAGGTTTGAGGGTATAGACGGCGTACTCATATGTTTACAGGCACATTATCTGATCAGTAATTAATCAATTTACATTCATTGTGCCAGAGTACCTTAAGACGACACATGTGGGTTAAAAACGTTAGTACGTTGGGTCAATTTATCTATTCTCTCACAGTATATGCGCGAAAGTTAGCCCGCCATATTGAAAAAAATCGACAAAAGAATGTGCAGAACTTAGTGCTGACATTCAACCAGACCTGTCTAATTTATATATATATATATATATATATATATATATATATATATATATATATATATATATATATATGCATCTGTGTGTACTAAATTTTACTCTCCCTCTCTCTATCTCCCTCTCTCTATCTATTATATTATAAATCTCAAATCGTCTTGCTTGGGCGTTGAAAGCTAGTTTGCGTTACAAATATAAAATTGGGGGAGATTGTAAATTGAGTATCAAAATACTAACGATCCCTATATCACTTAAAATGAAGCAAATTCCCCCTAATCACCGTGATGCTATTACGTAACCAATAATATCGGTATATAAGAAGTTAACAGTTTTAAATAAGCAGAATTTTTTTTCAAAAAATAAACAATATAAACATACTTTTTAAAAAATGATATAAACACTTTTTATTTCTCTTAAACAATATATACGGAACTGATTTTGGTACTGATACAATTATTGAACCATGCTGAAATATTAACGTTATTATTTAGAAAACTATTTTCCATAAAGGGAGAGGGGTGGTCTTTTGTAACTATTCTGTACTTTCACCTAACATTTTAATAAAAATATCGTAAAACTTTAATTTAAATTAAAAATACGATTTAAAAATAGCACAGTTCAATAAATGCACAAACATCCTTTATTTGAATTTTAAACAATATGAATAGAACTTTAAAAAAATAATTTTAAACAACATAAACAGAACTTTTTATAATTTTAAACAATATAAATAAAACGTATTATAATTTTAAACATTATAAATAATTTTATTTTTAATTTTAAACATATAATTATTTTTATTTAAAATTTTAAACAATATAAATAGGATTTTTTTATAATTTTAAACAATATAAATAGAACTCTTTATAATTTTAAATAATAGAAATAATTTTAAACAATATAAATATAATTTTTCATAATTTTAAACAATATAAATACTTTTTTAATTCTAAAATATATGCATCTTTTTTTTTTAAATTTTAAACAATATAATTCTTTTTATTTGTATTTTAAACAATATAAATAGAATTTTTTAAATAATTTATAGCAATATAAATATAACTTTTTGTTATTTAGAATAATATAAATAATTTTAAACAATATAAATATAATATTTTAGAATTTTAAACAATATAAATCTTTTATTTTTAATTCTAAAAATAAAACTCTTTTTATTTTTAATTTTAACAATATAAATATAAATAAGTTTTTATAACTATATATAAATAGAAGTTTTATATAATATGGACTTTTTTATTTTAAATTGCAAACAATACAAGCAGATTTTTAAACACAAATATTGTTCACGAATGCTTAGTAATTTTACTATGTACGGTTTTAGGGGCCCAAATTTTAAAAAAGATTATTTGGATTGTATTATCATTGTGTGTTGGAATCGTTTTCAAACAGTAAAAACATTTTTCTAGTGTAAAAACACAAAACAAAACAAAAAAAAACTACTTGATCAATTTACATATTAAAAAAAACATTTGTTTTTTGTTTACGAACTAAACCAGCGTAGTTTACAATCTAAAAAGAAATCAAAATATACTTTTAGCTAATACGTTTCAACAGCCTTTAAAGGTAATATAAAGAAGGAATTTTTAAAAAATGATAACAAAAATGTAACATTTTAGAGTGGGATTACTTTCCTGTATAAATTTAACGTAAAATGACCACCCACTTCATGGTCACGTAGTAGTAAACGAGGCATGTAATCGTTTGGTGGTGGGTGGAGGTGCAAAGAGTGGGAAAATAGTGAGATGTCAGAATTTCAAATCATTTGAAAAAATACATCGAAACACTTCAAAACGTGTGTGTGGGGGTATTTTTATTTATTTTTTTTTTAAAGATTTGCATTGAAAGTGCCAGCATTAAATATTTATTATTTATTATTTCCCGATATTTTTCAAGGCTGCTAACACACTAAAAAAAAAAATAATAAAAAACCCGGGAGGCCATATACATTGCACATTCTCTCCTTGTTGCTTTTTTTTTTTTTTTTTTTTTCGTCTTTTTTCAATTATTTTCAACGGATTACACCCGCCTTATATAAAAAGTTTTTTTTTTTTAATTTAATCTGGCAATAATATTAAGACCTTTGTGATTGAATGTATCCCGTATTGTTTTCACTGGTGGAATGTTTGTTTTCGCCCGTGCGTGCATTCAATTTTGCGCGTTTATACATCAATTCTGTATGGCCACTTGCACTTTTATACATTAATTCTGTATACCCACTATTCCATAGCTAGCTATAAAATGTACTGACCCAACGGACAATTGGTAGTTCAACACACACAAACATATATATATATATATATATATATATATATATATATATATATATATATATATGAATCTATCTCTCTGAATTTTGTCTCTGTCTGTGACTTCATTTCCTATGAACTCCGAAACGATTGCAGAATTTTTTTTTCGAAATTTCATATACATGTACTTTACGTGACTATGAGTGTTCTTTGATGTTTTGTGTCCGAATGTCTCCGAGTATAATCTAAAATTGATAATCGAAAAATCCGATAAAAGATGGAATAACTCTATTTTTACCAAAATTAACACCATTATACAGCCTTATATCACGTGTGCATTGGAGAGGTGTATCACTACACAAGCTGAAAAGCGAGGTATATAAAATCAACTGGAGATTCTTTGATAAGAAAAGGACGTGTCCAAAAGGAATGCTTCTGTCTAGAGCACCAATTAATAATCCTCAGTAACTGTGTAATTGTGTGTCCCTACTAGTGAGACACACACATACACAAACACACACACACACACACACACACACACATACACATTCATGCATAAACATATTGTGAACTTCATACTCCCAGTGGAATTTTCTCATTTGGCGGAAACCGGTTAAATCCGAATAGGGTTGGTGCCGTTTCACACACACACACACACACACACACACACACACACACACACACACACACACACACACACACACACACACACACATACACACACACACACACACACACACACACACACATTCACGCATAAACATATTGTGAATTTCATACTCCCAGTGGAATTTTCTCATTTGGCGGAAACCGGTTAAATCCGAATAGGGTTGGTGCCGTTTCACACACACACACACACACACACACACACACACACACACACACACACACACACACACACACACACACACACACACACACACACACACACACACAGAGAGGAAAAGAAGAAAAGAGGAAACTCAGATTGTATGAGCACGTAATACACCCAGAATAGGCAATCTAGAGAAAATTAAATAAGACAGACAAATTAAGCGGGCCGATAAAGTCCTTGAATTGATAGGGAAAAGCTTCGATTATATAAAGACACTCACCCACAACCACACCAAGTGGAGCCAGTTATGTCACCTTTCATTCACAATGCAGCGCCTCTACAGCGCTGGTGGCTTTCGATACCACAAAGAAAGTAAGAAAAACCCAAAACAGTAATTAAATTACAAAACGATAACAACTAACAGCTAATAAATAAAATGTTTTCAAAACCAATACCTAAATTAGATAAACTTGCGACTAATAAGCAGTAAAACCAATATATGGTGCGTCTTTTGTGTAAAGTTGAAGTTGGTATTTACTCCCTTTTCGCCGTACGAAGATGTGACACAATGTCAGAAAGGTAAGTGAGTGAAGTCAGGCCCCCCCCCATTTAAAATTTCTTAGACAGTCATGGCGGAATTCCCCGGTAGGGGCGTCTTAGGAAGTAAGCAATAAACTTATCCCCCCCACGCTCTCAAAATAACGGGAGGCAGCAGCTTAAGAAAGTGGAACTCTTAGGATTACACATAATGTTTAGACCTAACCTCAGCAATCAGAGAACAAGTTATTTAAAACCTTGGCCAATCATCTGTTGGCCTTGGAGCTATAGTAAAAACGAGATCTGCTTGAAAATGCTCTTTTCTGGTATAGAATAATAATGGACCTTCTATCTGGTAAAGAATAATAATGCCCCTTCTTTCTGGTATAAAATCATAATGCCTCTTCTATCTGGTATAGAATAATAATGCCCCTTCTATCTGGTATAGAATAATAATGAACCTTCTATCTGGTATAGAATAATAATGAACCTTCTATCCGGTATAGCATAATAATGAACCTTTTATCTTGTATAGAATTATAATGAACCTTCTATCCGGTATAGCATCATAATAAACCTATCTGGTACATAATTATTTCGAGAAATGGAGCCAACTCCCCCCTTCATTCATTTAAATTATCTTTCCTTACGCAGGTTTAGCTTGAGCTTATGATGGTAAAATTAAAAGTATGTCTTTTCTTAGGAAATGTTTCACATTTCTTCCAACGTTTGTCACTGTGGTAACTATATATCCGGGACAAGTGCTCTATAGCCTACTAACTTTTCTTTGATTATTTGTGAACCATTTTTCATTCTATGTTATTCAATATTGCTAAAATATACAAAGTTCTTATATAGTAATAAAACATATGGAGGTATTATTCATGCTTTTTTTTGTGCGTGAAGCTATTGCGTGAAAGCTATCGCTATGGAACTTCTTTGTCTTCATAATTTTAGTTTTCTTTGTATTTCATTTTCCCTCTGGGACGTTCTCCTCCTGTCGTATTATTTCTTTGTTAAATATCTCTGGTTTGCTGACGCAAATGAATGTGGATATTTCTACCTAATTTTATATATTTTCATTTTATATACTGATATGTAAAGGGTATCATATAAAGCTAGATATGCATACAGAACAAACACTGTATGGAGGGGTTAACCATCTGTTCGCACTAACAGATTCGTTTTCTATCACGTCTATTTTATTCTGATTGTCATCTATTGCATAACAATCTCCCAGGTGTACTGCTGCGATCTTAATACTTTAGTGACTTAATGTTAAATAAATATCGTAACTAGCAGATCAGTAGTTGAAAAATTTAAAAACGCATGATAAATAAAACGATTAAAAAATAAAATCCAAACAAATAACGACAAATTAAGATTTGTTAACCTTTAAAATATAAAAAGAATTAATTAAAAAAAAATGTCAATACAATTTAACACAAAACACATTGCTTTTGTTTTTTTTATGAATATTTTTTTATATAACTTATAAAGGACCAGATGTCAATTCACTTGCATATTTTTTCATTAAAAAATAATCTATAATCAAAAAACTTACAGTCTCATCTTAACATGACTTTTTTTAAATTATAAAATAAAACACTCAATTTGAAACCGTAAACAGACAGCAACGTGCTTTCTGTTTTGAAATATTTTGGAGAGAAAATGGTTTTAATGATTTTGGACTGATAAAGAGCGACTATAAAGGGAAGTAATTCGTTTCACATTAATTAATGTGTGAGATGATGATGTTTTTCTTTACACCAGACGTCGGACAAGTAAATTAATATTCAGTTTATTAAAAACGAATATAAAATCATTGGCTAGTTTTTTAAACTTTAAATAGTATTTCTTTTTGTGTTGTTCTTTACAGCAAATGTCTTATGACTTGTATGACACGATTTTCATAATAAATAAATAAATAAATAAAATGATCTCCATCTTCACCCCAGTTCCTCTTTCTCATTATCTGCGTTTATTCCGCGCAGATAAATTCCCACTGTCTTTAAAACTTGCATATGCCACCAGCCTTCAAGGAGAGATCTACTTTCTTGCATGCCACTATCCAATTAAATACCTCTTTGTATTTAAATGTAAATCAAGAAATAACATTACAGTTAAATCATACTCCAGGTTAAGCACTTCTCCAATGACTGCCAGCAGCCCTGGCGTTTCCCTGGTTACCGAAATCTGGGGCTCTGACTCTTTAGTTAAATAATCAATTCTTAAGTCCCCTCTTTAGACATGTCCGCTTGAAACCTTCTCAATGAATGCTACCAATCTCGCTCGCCTTCTCTTTAACTCATGTAAGGTCACGCCAGTTTCTTGCATATGTCGCGTTGACATCTTATCTCCCTTATAATGGTTTCCTGTGTACTTGTTAACATTTCCGAGCGATACTGTTGACCATAACACCATATGCATCATGATCGTCCTCTTGGTATTTCCATTGGATCCATCTTCACCTCTATTTGCGTTACAGTGTTGTTATTTACACGCAACCAATACCCATACAGGACAAGATGGTCTCTCTTCTTATCGGCGTTGCGTCATAATAAGTGTGAAGACACTTCAGATATGGTCAGACCTGAAGTATAATACAACGTGTGCGACTCCATGATCTATAATCAATAGTAAACGACTATTGATTATTGAAAGAGGCGAAGGATTCTGGAAATCCTAGCAGACATGTCCGCTTGTCCACTGTTCTTGTTCGAACAACGAGTAAGCAATCATTGATAACCCTTTTAGTGTGTAACTACTACTACTACTACTACTACTACTACTACTACTACTACTACTACTACTACTACTAATAATAATAATAGTAACAGTAATAAAGATAAAATGGAAGACAGATGGAATAGTATTTTTATTTATGTCAGAGTTTATGAATTTAAGAATGAAATCAAAATTGAACGAAAAGTGGGAGTCGTTACGACCCAACGGGACACGGTGAGTCTAGTTTTGTATAGTTTTCATTCTACAAAAAATATTAAGAATTGCGTCGTATTTTACTATGAAACACATATGATACACACACAAAAAAATCAGCACACACACACACACGCACACACACACACAGACATATATATATATATATATATATATATATATTATATATATATATATATATATATATGGGATGTGTATGCTTAAATATAAATATCAAAGCTTTACTTGGTAAGATCATGGAAATCTTGCACGTGTTGAAAAATCTTCAAGCATCTTTCGTATGTATTTCTTCAATGACTGCGAAAACAGATCCATTAAAAGCATATTAGATATGAGATTACATTGAACAGCAATAATGAACAAAGTGAAAACAGAAGAGAAATAAAGAACAGCTAATTCGATTCGAAGGGAAAAATGCGTGTAAAATGCTGGCATGTGGAAGAAAATGAAAAAAAAATAGATGTGCAACTCCGGAATGCTAGTCTTTTTTATGACATTAGGTTTACTTCGCAACTCTTGCTTTCTTTATTTGGTTCTCGATCCCTCAAATTGCATGTTACTAACAAATAGGAAAGAACTGCTGCTTTTGGGTTGAAATCTATTCGAGTTTGAAGCGTTATTTATTTATTTACAAGTTCGTTAAATTAAATGACTACAAGCCTTATCTGAAGATATTTCCATGTAAAAAAGGGGGACCGATGTCTCGATTAATTGAAGTCTTCTACTTCTGAGCTTAGAAGTTAAACTAATCTCAGGCAAATGAAAACAATTTTCCTTCTCTGTTTATTATATCCCAGTAGACAAAATAAACGGTTGACCATAAATAAAAATATATTTTCTTTCTTTTCTCACTTGTTGCAGGGTCCTCTCATTGCATGAGCAGAAGAACTAAAAGATATGAAGCAAGAAGGACATATCAACACCTCTAAAGTTAAGATTTTACAATACACTGCCGCTAAAAACACATTAGTTCACGTTTAAAAATGTGCATAACGACAGAAAATGTGCCTGATCTATCCATAAAGGAGAGTAATGAATAACATGTTTGTGTAGAAATATTTTAATCAATCCTTAAATCATTTTAATAAAAGAAAAATCATTCTACACTGTAAGGACTTTTGTTTTTACAAAGTACTTGTAAGTTAAAAATTGAGGTTTCCGCGAATAAAAAGACGTCTTTAAAAATAGGTTCGGAGTAAATTTGTGAGATTAAATAAAAATAGTCTTAATTATATTAAATACATTAACGTTATTTTCGAAAAAAAAGTGATCAACGTGAGTTCAGTATGTAAAGAAATATCAAAAAGGAAATCATCAAACAGGTAAGTGTAAACACTGATTTCCCGCTGAGAGCTGAAAAACTGGTTCAAGATCGAGATGACCAAGAGAAATGTGTTTCCGGGTGTGTGGTGAAACTGTTTACACAAGTACAGTAGGTAAAAAATAAAGATAAGTAAATCGTGAAGATTCTAAACAGGAAAGACAAAAGAAAAAAATCCCTAAGTTTCAGTTTCTTCTCAAGACACCTTAAGCTTTAAGTTTGAGGCATTCTCTAGAATCAAAATCATCCAGTAGAATGAAAATAACGAAAAATAGAATTGAAATTCTAAAAAAAAAGTAATTAAAATTAAAATATAAATATGAGGAATGAAAAATGAAATATAAAAAATAAAGCAAATTAGGAAAAGAATGAAAATATTTTATACTAGAAGTTGCGTACCATCCAGATTTTCATGAAATATAAATAATTTATATTTAGGTTGTAGTTTGCTTGAAGCATTGTTGAAGAAAATTATAAGGTAAAATTAAAAGCCAAGAACAATGCGAGATTTTTTTTTTTATATAGAGTAAAATTAAATGCAAACAAAAGAAATAACGTTCTTTTTTTTGTTGTTTGTTTTTTCTTTTTCACACAAATTTTAACTCTAAACAACAGTAATTTTTTTTTCTGTTGTATTCAATGGTGATATAAATTGAATACAACAGAAAAAAAAAATTACTGTTGTTTAGAGTTAAAATTTGTGTGAAAAAGAAAAAACAAACAACAACAAAAAAAGAACTTTATTTCTTTTGTTTGCATTTAATTTTACTCTATATATAAAAAAATCTCGCATTGTTCTTGGCTTTTAATTTTACCTTATAATTTATATTTTATTTGAATTATTTAAAACTAGCGGGGGCGGCTTTGCTCGGTCGCAAAACCCACTTAAAATATTTTAATCCATGCAAATTTCATATTTATTATTATAGAGCCTTATTGAATATTATATTTTACATAATATACAGTACTGATTTCAAAAGATTAAAACATAACTTGGATGCCATCAACGTGAATAGAAACCAAAATATTAGCACCCCAATCGCGCCCCCTGCCGTTTAAAACATCGACAGATAGATAAGATTTTTTTTAATTAAAGCACTTCAAGTTATCAATGAATTTGTGCGTGTACAAAGGCAATAGAAATATGTTGGCAAGTTGAAACTAACATTTTGCATTTCAGTTTGCCGACATATTTCTGTACGTGTTATTCATTCATAAAAACACTCCTTGGTATATAGTTACTATTTCCTGTTATCTCCAGTCTTATATGACCAACAGTTTAAGAGTTTAACGGTTAAATATTATCACACAGAAACACGCACATACATACCTCTACTGTTTTATTTATATAGCTTATCTTAACAGATGCTCGCATTGTTCACTGCCTGCATTGTAACATGTATAAATTATATTTATAAAGCTATCTTTTGGGTCTTAAGAAGACAAAGCATTGATGCTCTTCTAATCGTTAATCCTTGGCTTATTCTTCTTACTGGTTTACGTGGGATTCATCTATATATCTATAAAAGTGAAAGTGTGTGTGTGTGTGTGTGTGTCTGTTTGTGTGTCTGTGTTTCCCTACACAATATCTCTGTCAATTTTCAGTCCACAGACTCGAAATTTGATATACAGGGTACTGAGATTAGGGAAATTCTTTGTAATCGGTTTTCGGCCAGAAATTTGGCTGTTAAGGGGTCACAGTTCAACGATTTAACCTTTGAGAACTCTACCAAACTCCTCCGAAAAATTTGGGTATAAACACTTGAAATTTTAGATATAGGTTCCTTGGACATTGATCTAACTTAAAACCTTTATTTAAGCCTAAAACAATAAATGTTTAGGGGTCAAAGTTAAAAAAAATTAACCGCTTTTTTATTTTGCTCAACATAAACCTCCAAACACCCGGGCAACGCCTGGCTCCCAGGTTAGATTGTAATAAAAAAGAAAATATGTTGGACGTTTATCAACAGGTAATGCATTTTTTGTCGGCCACAACTATTACGACCAACACCTGGGCCAGTATTTTTGAAGCGTTTGAGCAAACGGTAGAGAGTTGTGTGGATCAATAATAGATCTTGTTCAGGATGGATATCCGCGCTATATAGCGTTATATCACTCCATCTTTGCCCAAATATAAAAACAAAAGTAACTATTTTTTCTACTGTTATAATATATTCTGAAACATCGATGAAACTGAAGATCAGTGTAAGAGACGCGACTTCCAGAACACTTGCAAAAACAAAAAGAAAAAGATGCAGAAACAGAAACGCCGAGATAACGATTAAACAGATAACAAAAAAAAAAAAAAAAATAATAAATAAATAAAAAAAATAAAAATTAAAAAAATAGTGTAAATAAAGAAAAAAGATTGATTGGTTATTGAGCATTTATTTCTTTACTTGCGAGCTGTTATCCCCATCTTCATAGTTGTTGTTACTTCAACATATTTCGACCAACTACTCCTGTGACCTTCTTCAAGTGATTAACCGCGACGGGAGAGGAATGCTGAGTTTCTTAACTGTATCCCCAGTAACTACTGCCTTCCATAGTCGTTGTGTCACCACATTTTTGGCGTTGAATCTCTACGATTCCGAGTTACCATTGCCTGAAGATAGCGGTTTCAATCCTACTTAAAGCGGACCAGAGGATTAGTTGGCCAAAACGTGGTGAGACAACAACAACTATGGAAGGCAGTAATTACTAAGAAACAGGTAAGAGACTGAACATTCCTATCCCGTCGCGGTTAATCACCTGAAGAAAGCCGTATGAATAGTTGGCCGAAACATGGCGAAACAACAGCTATGTAGATGAGGATAACAGTCCGCAAATAAATTAATAAAAATATTGATTCTGTTCCCAATTCCTGATTCTGATACAATTATCGATTCCGATTTTTTTTACGTTTTACATGTTTTGTTTTTAAAATCCTATGTAATAGGTGAATATATTTTCTCAAATGTAATTGGAGTGTGCGTACAAATAGATTCAATAATTAGTTCTTTTCAACGTTTTCCTCATTGTGACATGTTCGCCTATATGTTTTACTTGTGCCATTTTTTTCCTATTTTTCACTCGCAATTTCTTTTCCTGGTGTCATTTTTACTGTGCCTTTTCTATCGATTCTATTTCCCCCTAAAGTCGTTATCATAATATATAGATTTTAATTTTGCTGGTAGCATGAAAAAATAAATTTCTATCACTTTATTATTAATACTAGCAATGGAAAATAAAGTTTAAAAAATAATAAAATAATCGTTTTTGGAATCGGAAATTACGTACACATTCTCCCAATTCCTAATTCCGATAATCCGATTAATCGCCCCAAGTACAATGACTCCCGGGCAATACCTGGTAGGCGTTTTACTACTTAGTCGTATAATAACTAGTTGATTTAAACATAATTACATTAAACTAGTTGATTTAAACATAATTACATTAAATTTGCGTGTAGGGAAAATTGTTAAAGAACACTTTTGGAGGATTAACAGCTTCTCACATTTAAGAGACTTATACTCGACTTGTCTTGTAGTCGAATGAGAGTATACTTTAGTATCTGTTATTATAAACATGATAAGTTGCAACAACGATTTACTTAACTCAAGTTGACAGTTTGTTGACAAATATCTAAAGCAGCCGGGGTGAAAAGGTCATCATCATCATCATCATCATCATCAGGACGGGCTCCTTTCCCGGACCAATGTGACTCTTCCTCTCCAGAGTTTCCTATCTTCCATCAGCTGCCTCAGATCTTCAGGCTCACAGTTAGCGTCGTGTGCTATTTGATGAATGTACGTGGATCTAGGTCGTCCTTTGCTTGCGCGTCCGTGTCGTGTAGTCCACAGCAATACATCACTCACCAATTCATGCTTGCTCCTCAGACAATGACCAGCAAATCGTAGGCGTCTTTCTCTGATGGTATTAGATATGGCAGGTAGGTTGCCATAAAGTTGCTGCTTCATGGGATGATTTTGCCAAGATATATTTAAGACTGTTCGTAGTATACGGGTGTATGTGCCGTCTAGTTTTCTTTCCAATCTTTTGGTGAGTGTTCAGGTTGTAGCATCGTAAACAAGAAACCATATAGAAAAACGTAAGATCAATATTAATGATATGAGCTTATTAAAAAGGTTAACATTCAGGACAATCTTTTGTATTTGCAAAACAAAATATATGTATTCATGTATCTCTCTGTATCTATCTATTTCCCCCCTTCTCGTTTTCTATCTCTTTTGATGAGAGAAAGAATTCTAATTTATTTGGAATTGGAAAGCCACCCCAGACGGCCACAACAGGTTGTCGAGAACGGGTCTCTAGTTAAAATGCTTCTTAATCTTTACAATTACATAAAAATTATTTTGTGTGTGTTTGAGTTTCTTCGTCACAGGTTTCGAAACAACTGAGCCTATTTTTTGCAAATATCACAGGAAACTGATTTATGTGTCTGGCAGTGTTCGTAGATATGTTTTGTACATACATCCTTTTGATAAGTATCGACAATCGAAAAAGATCCGACCTTTAAAAATAGATTTACTCTCTTATAGATAAAAAAAAAATACAGGGGAATATTTTACGTTACACAGGCCAAAAGATATAATAAAATTACAGCAAATTATTTATACTTAAAAAAACAGACTTATTGTCATCTGAAGATATAGCTCAGTGGTAGAGTATTCGATATACAGATCAAAACCTCGCCATTTTATTTCAATTTTCTCTTATTGATGAGGTCGACTTACGATAAAAGAAGAGGTACCATTTAAAATCATCGCAAATTATTTTTTCGTTTTCTTATTTTAAAACTAAACATTAATCAAAAGTGACTTTATATGGCATTCATCGTCAAACCCAAATATCAGCTGACATAATATTGTAAACAAACACAGACGAAATTTGATGAACGAAATTATCATAATTATTTTTCTTTTTTTTTTTTTACATTTTTTTGCGAATTATTTCACCGTGGTCGTAATAATCAATAGAGGATTAATTATATAATAATACATACGCAATCTGCATAAATTAAAATATCCTGTTGGAGCGTATTGTCCGACCGGACAACGCCGGGTTTTTAGCTAGTTGTTTTATATGAGAAATGTGCCTTTTTCGCTTATTTCATGTAGCGGTCCTGTCATAATGATGCCGACGGAGAACTCAGATAGCAAACCCATCGACAGATGTAGCTGATGACATATCAACCATTGATCTAGAAAGGATTTACTTATCATTGTATCCTGGTTCACACCCCGGGAGCTGGTTACCGTGTCAGAGATGTAACAACCATTCGAGAAACGTCCCCACAAAACGGACAATCCAAGACAAGTCCCCGGTAAGCGAACGTAATACAATAGTCAAACTTGTGACTGTTAAATGAAAGTAGATAATTTCAGGAAACTTTTTTAAAGAATAAAATAAACTTACGGACGCTTTTATTCACCATTACCAAATTCGCTTCGTTTTAGTGTTAATATTCATAGCAGCGTTTTGCTAATTCCGTCGTTTGGGAATAAACAGGTCGCCATTGTTTTAACTGTTCTCAAATTAGAGCGAAAATAGCAATTCTTACTAGAAATAGTTTCGCATTTTTTTTTACTCTAATTTAAAGACATTGATTTGAGAATGATTTTTAGCGTTTGCTATTTTAAATAAGGTTTCGTTTAAAATAACATTTTGAAACGATAAACGCACACATCGATCGAACTCATTTTAAATGCGACTGGGCATAGGTATAAGGGCTCTATCCACCAATCATTTATCACACGTTTGAAATAGCATGGCAGTAGGTACTATTGATTCACTACTTATCAAGGCCCATAGGCCACTCGAAGATGAGCTTTAATGTATTTGCCAGAAGGGCAGTGAAACCACAACGTGAAGATTGGTAACAATGGTTGAGACTGGTCAGAATTAAATTATTAAAGATGAGGGCTCATCAAAAAGTTGTTAATATTGGACTTGAAAACAGCTCTGCCGGTGTGCCTTGGGGATATATTGTTTGGCTCAACTTTTTTCCTTGATATTTATTAATGATCTCCCAAAGTACATTTTAAGTTCATTCGTTGACATTTACGCAAATGATACAACCATTTTCAGCAACACGTTGAAGAGCATTAATTATCGAAGGAACTTGAATGTCTACTGCAAAGAACTTGAATGCCTACCACAGAGAACTTGAATCGTTATGTAGTAGGTCGAACACAAGGAAGTATTTATTAGTTATATATTTGTCTGTCGACCTATCTATTTATTTATGTGTATTATCGATATATCTCTTGATGTAGTTATCTATCTATTTCGATATCTATTCATCTCAGTCTATCTATCTATCTATCTATCTAACTGGAGAGATAAACAAGAGATGAATATGAAGAATGTTGATAAAAGCTGTCAAAATATAACAAAGTTAGATCTAGAAAAGTTTACCGGAAGTATTTGATCAGCTGACAGAAGTACGCGTATGTTACATAGTTCTAGTTAGCTGAGAAGAATAATTGGAGCTGGAATTTAGACGTTGAGCAGGGCGGACGGTTAAACAGATCACCCCCCCTTCTTCACCGGGGAGGGAGCTGACGTGTCTCAGAATTAACCACTCAAGCAAAGATATTCACTTTCCATTCTTCTGCGTCGACATCCTGGAAAGTGAAATAAAGATAATATAAAATACAACCATCGTCATGGAAGTGAATGAATATTCGTTCAAACAGGTTCCAGCCTCCCTTCCAAGAAAAAGATGAATTCCAGGTGGACCAAGATCAAAGACGCATGAAAATAAAGTATGTCGGAAAATACATGTATGACACACCCGCATCCGAATATAAACATTTAGACGATCATAGCATTTGAATATAAGTAAACAACATAACTTAGGGTTCAGATAGTAAAGAACCACCATGATATTTAGTGACACGTACACGCATAATAATGAACACTTCGTCAGAAGTACATATCACGGTATGATGTTGGCATCCAATTATACAACGAAATGTCTACTGCAGAGAACTTGAATGCCTACTATACACTATATCTCGGTATTAGGGGGTTTTCAAGACAACCCGACATGAAGATATTTTCTCCTATAAGTTAACCCTGACTAAATATTCAAATCCACACAGTACTCGTGAGCCAAATAAGATCCCATATGTATGGTAACCCACACTAATTTTACGAGGAATAGTGCACCTTTTTCAAGTGGTCCTGGATATGAGCTAAAACTATATCCGATGGTGAGGCCCCACCTTGCGGGCTTTGGGGAGTGTGGAGCCACCCTTTAATTGCCATTGCTCACAGGTTCACTCTGACCCGGAGTGGTAGTACCTGTTAGGGTCCCAACTATGGGTTAAATAGAATCTGACGTAAAAAAAAATATACTCCATTAAAAATCGTTCCTCAAAATAACTAGATTCGGCATTAAATAACCTGAAAAAACAAAAACAACTAACCAACCAACCTTTTCAAGTGATGTTACATCGAGATCAGCTTGAAACTGGACACTCTACCAGACTAGATGAATTCTTGTTCCGGAATTCGTTAAGGCCAAGAGATTACAAGAAAGATATACTATATTTAAACCTATTCAAATGGTCAATTGTGGAGGGGAAAATAATGTTCTGCATTTCTTTACTAACTCACTGTTTAAAAGGAAAAGGAAGACATTTATTAGAATATTCAAATATCTATGTATCTCAAATAGAGATCAAATGTTAGCCTTAATACTTCCTGAGAATTTTGAATGAAGTAAAATGCAACAAAATATTTAAAAAAAAATCTCTTTGTCTCTACTTTCCAACGTGGAACAAATACTCAACTGGGAATAAGTCCAGTGTGTCTTGTATTCCACAGATAACTCTTCGGAAGAAACGTTCTTCAATTTTCTCGTTTTAGGTCCCCCCCCCCTCAAAAAAAAAAAGAAAAGAAAGAAAGGGGAATTATTGACATTTGCTAAATCACTTTTTGTTGTAAATGTTTTACACGGAGTAATCATAAACTGAGGCTCAGTTGAGAATCTATTATGAATATAACGATAGAATAGTGTAATGTAAAACTAGCAACTTTTATGTGAAAAAATGTCTATTGGGAAGAGAAGAGACCACCACTCAGTAGAGTGCGTTTTGTATTCTGTTATAATATCTGGAATTTAGTTGGCTTCACCGTTTCTTCTTCTTTCAGGCAACCCCTTTTCTCACGTGCTGCCTGTGATATAGCACACGATCAGTGAATCTATCGATGGCGTTTTGTATTTAGGGCAATATATTGAAGGCCTTTGATAGGATTTGGTACAAAAACTTGATTTACAAGCTTATTGGAATCTATAAAATTAGTTGTTGATAAGCAGAACACCAAAGCACAGTGCACCAACGCTGACGTTCTTTAATAATCTATTGTGGACCCTCAAACATTTTCATGATATTCATAGATTATTGTTCAAATTATATTCTAAGATAATTCGTTGACAGCTATGAAGACAACAGAACTACTTATGGCAGCACTTTGAAGAGCATTTATAATCAAGATCTCTCTGACTCTTTCTTTTTCTTCTCATGAACCTCGTGGTATAGTGCTGGAAAAGTAGCTAGTTACTTTTAACGTTTCTAAAACCATGCTCCTCTTCTTTCACTACCAATGCTCAGATCATCATTTCCAGTTGAAATGAATGGCTCCAGCTTTACGAAAGCCCCATTTTTTTATAAGCTCACGCTCCGTACCTAAAATCGAAGACTTACATAAAAAAAAAATGTTGCTGAAAAATGCGGGGAAAATTTTCAGCTCATTCTCCTGTTCCAGAAAGTACCTCACCCGTGATACATTCGTCTACTTCCATCAGAGCCAAAATGAATTAAAAGATGGAGTACTGTTGTCATATAAAGTTAGGCGCCACTAGAAGCAGTCTACCTTGTTTTGACGGTATAAAAAAACCAACTTCGAAATCTAGTGGGTCATAATTTTCTGCTTCTTTACAGTCCTTCACAAAGCACAGATGCTGATAGCATTTTTTAAAAAATATATCGTTATATTTATAGTAAGTGTTATACACAGCTTCAATCTCTGGACTCCCAGAAAATCATTCACAGCTAGAACTCGATTAATTAATTACGACTTCGCTTTCTCCCTCTCTCTGTAGCAAACCCCTAACAGAACTTCGTTGGACAACTTTTCTTTCCTAGAATATTTAATCTGATGAATAAAATATCGCGAGGTTGCTTCTCGACCGACTACAACATGGCCATTCTCTCAGGTAAGTTTTTGCCTATTCTACTCGGTGATTTCAATCATATTGTGGTCGTTTTTTATTGTTGAACTGACAACATCTTTTATCCTTATTCTTGACTGCAACCCTCCTAGATATACGATGATGTGTTAAGGAGAAAAAGTATCTGTAAATATAATAACGTACCTCATGGGGTGAACAGCAAAACCTTCTTTGAAACCGATCAGTTTAATTTTAAACGTAAGGAAATTAAAAATTCTTCAACGATTAAAATTGAGCCAATCTTTGTGGTTACACGGCATACTTACGTTGACACACCAATTCTCGTTAGATCACCGAAGTTAAGCAACGTTAAGTCTTGTCAGTACCAGGTGGGTAACGATTTGGGAATACCGGGCGCTCTATGTAGGAGAACGTCGACACCTCCCTGCTAAAAAAAACTGCAAAAACTTAACGTCGGATATACATGCAACTAGGACCGATTTTGAACTTGATATTCCCACGAAACTTCCTCCTTCAGATAAAGCCGGTTCAAACGCTCTAGGGAGAGTACCGCTGGCAACAACCTTTCTATTTAAGCATACAACCCTAAAATTTCAATTCCGGAACATTTCAGTTTCCAAGACATGGTTCTTTATCAATTTAAAAAGCTTCATTTCCTATAATATTTCATTAAAAATATGTTAGATATTTGTCGCTGTTAACAAATTAACTCCCTTAAAAATTGTCTAATAAAATTCCCTTTTGGTTCGATGAAAGGATTATCGATTTATTGATTGATTCTATTGATTTAGTTATTGAACATTAAAGTGAAAAGCCTGTGTTCCAATGTGTTGGTATCGCTCACTTACTATTTTAATTGAATTTTATCTACACTAGGTGGGTAAACTTAACCGCTTATTCTCCTCATATAGAAGCATCATTTATATACACTAGATCGGTAAACATTACTTGGATCATGTTCATGTATATTTTGAATGCTATTTATACTAAATCAGTGAACATTACTTGAATAACTTAACAACTATCGTATGTGATCTGTACACTTCATTTGACTCCTCTGTTATTGAATGTGAATACTATCTAGTCAAGATTTGTAGACATCGCTTGACTTACATTTCTCGTATCAAATATAATTTTATTAATAGCAAATCAGTTATTTAGCTTTGCTTAATCTTTTTGTCCTGAAAGTGAATGGTATTTAGATAAAATCTGCAAACAAACTTTCATAATATCAACAGTAATTTTATCTATAGTGACTTCATTTTGCCCACCCTTCTTGTAAGAACAATAATTGCTATCTAGCCAAAATCTTCATATCCCGCTTGAATGACTTCTCTTACATCAAGTTTAATTTTATATCAAATAGATCAATAACGTTGTTTACCTGTCTTGTACTGAAAATACATGTTGTCTAAAGAAGGTCGGCGGATCTGGTTTGACCAACGTTCTTAAATTAAAATTTATCTATAGTAGATATTTCACTTTGTTTCATCTTCTGATACTAAAAATGAATGTTAACTAGACAAGATCTTCATAGCTCAATTAACAGATTTAATTTTCTCTACAGTAGACTGGTTACTTTACTTTGCTTACCCTTCGTGTACTGAAAATGAATGCTATCTAGACAAAAGCTCTATAGCTCTCCTGAATTACTTTTCTTAATATCAAATTTTATTTTATCAGCAATAAATGGACAAGTTAACTATGCTTACCGTTCGTGCACTGAAAATGAATGTTATCTAGACAAAAGCTCTATAGCTCTCCTGAATGACTTTTCTCAATATCAAATTGTATTTTATCAGCAATAAATGGACAAGTTAACTTTGCTTACCGTTCGTGCACTGAAAATGAATGCTATCTAGACAAAAGCTCTATAGCTCTCCTGATTAACTTTTCTTAATACCAAATTTTATTTTATCAGCAATTAATGGACAAGTTAACTTTGCTTACCCTTCGTGTACTGAACATAAATGTTATTTAGACAAAGACTCCATAGCTCTCCTGAATTATATTTTTTAATATTAACTTTTATTCCATCCGCTATAAATGGACAAGTTAATTTTGCTTACCATTCCCGTACTGAAAATGAATACTATCTAGAAAATGCTTGCAGACTAAACTGATTCTCTCTTTATCCATCCAATTTAATTTCCTATAGATGAGAGAGGTTACCTCATTATGTTGACTTTTTTCTGTATTGAACAAAATGGTATCTACAGTAGATCGGGAAACGTTTCTTGACCGACTGGTAAAAGTTATCTTCTGACTCTTTTGATATTGAACGTGGAGTGTAGCAGGAATCGATCTGTGAACTTCACTTGACTGATTTCCGTTGCATCAAATTGAATCTTATCTACATTGACATACACCAGATTTTTATATTTCACTTATTCCATTTTATATCTATATATGAATGCTATAGATAAAGGTAGCGAAGGATAGAAAATATTTACCTGGTTAGCAGACAGTCAACAAAAATATTATGTTGAGATTTTAAGAGAGTTCAGTAAGAAATTCTGTCGGAAGAGGCCAATCCTTTTCAAATTGAGTCAATGACATTTCCACCAGGAAAATATATCAGTTCACAACTCCATCTTTGTCACAGACTATTTCATCACAAGCGAATCTAAGACATTTCATATGCGTACTATTAATAAAAATGCACATAGGAAAAAAGTCTGGAAACTTATTTAAGGCGCCTCGTACATACGGAGTGATTAATAATAAAAAAAACAAACACATTATATGTCGTCAATGTTTCGTCTTTATTTCAAGACTTCCTCGGGATGATTAACATGAAAAAAAAAGTACAATGTTTGAAAATATATTTGTTGTCAAATCGATATCTTTGTTCTATTTCAAAACAAAAATGGCGTTGACATTTCAAAAATATATAGCGTTGTATAAGTAAGTAAGAATCATATAACAAAAATGTCGTTGACATTTCAAAAGTATATAGCGTTGTATAAGTAAGTAAGAATCATATAACAAAAATGTCGTTGACATTTCAAAAGTATATAGCGTTGTATAAGTAAGTAAGAATCATATAACAAAAATGTCGTTGACATTCTAAAAGTATATAGCGTTGTATAAGTAAGAATCATATAACAAAAATGTCGTTGACATTTCAAAAGTATATAGCGTTGTATAAATAAGTAAGAATCATATACCCCAAGCACTTCTCTTGTTAACAGACATTACTCACTCTAGCCAATAATACAACAATTACAACACTCTAAATTCCAATAATACAAATTACATCACAAACTATGAAACACATATTAAAAACAAGAAAACATTTCCAAAAACAATGCAATCATATATACTCTCTTATTTCTATCATTGCCATCGCATATACGTTGGTGAAACAACGTGGATTAGTGAAAAAGCACAACGAATATTAAAAGAGATATATAAAAAGCAATTGTCTAAATGCATTATTCTCTCATTTATTGCAGCATAATCATTCTTTTAACTTCAAACAAGCAAAAATTGTTAAATCCATTTCAAATAAATTTCGACAAGACTTCTTTAATCAGCGCTTATCGCTAAGTCAAACAAAATTAAACCGCACGAAGGTTGCTACAATGTATCGCCTGTAATAAGAACACTTATTTAAAGAACAAAATTTAAATTTAAGCACAGATTAACTCACACTATAAAAATATCACCTATAACAGTTGATATATATATATATATATATATATATATATATATATATATATATGTATATATAATCAGTCAATAAATAACAAAACTATGATACACTCATTTCATTTCAATTACACATCCATATTTTAATTATAACGTCTATATTTATTCCAAAAAAGAACATAAATTGCATCATATCTTTTTAAATATCTTAACAGCTATATGACGTTAAAAACAAGTACAATTTCCAATTCTTAAATGAATATAATACAACAATTAGATTAGAAAAACACAAATTACAAACCAACTACAAAGTACAAATTGTAGTTCTTTAAGCGAATAACTATAAGCTGAAGTTCTGAATATTGCTGCCTGCTTTCCCTGCTCTCATAGTCTTTTCAGTATTTAAAGTTGAATACTTTTAAGTTGCAATGTCGAAACATTAGAGCTACTCCATTCCCAGGACACAATCTGTTTCTCGTAGGTTCATACACATTACACCTCACTTTCTATAAATGAAGGTCTTGAAGGTTTCTATAAATGAAATTTTGAAGTTAGTTTACTCAGCAGTGGCAAGGTCTCTTGTATCTTCTTCATCCACTGAAATAAATCATTACCTATTGCAAGTAGTGGTAAGTACGTAATGAGTAACTTCTATTAGGCACCTATGCAGAAGGGATTTACTCCTTTTGAGTTTAGATTGTATTTCTGTTTTAGTTGCAGTCTCCAGGTTAAACTCAGCTTATACCTGTTCTAAGTTTTGATTTGTTACTGCAGGCTTATTTGAAACTAATTCATAAAACATACTTGAAATAGGAACGGTTTTCGTTTCACTTCGATCCTCTTGACTCCTCAGCAGAGCTTGACGAACTGTATTCTGCTCTTCTGCTTTATTATCATCATTAAAAAGTAGAAGATGTAGAATCCAATTCTTACTAGCGTTTTTTATGTCATTCTTTTGAAATTTCAATTTCAATCTTGGATCTCGGAAAGTAGAGACACACAAGGTTTTATCATTTAGATGAAAATCTTGTTTCCATTTATTCATTGAATTGTTCAACAGTAGAGAAGATTCAAATAGAGTGTGGAAATATCAGAATTAGATTAGAAAGTTCAAATTGTAAGTATCGATCGAATTTCCACATAAGGGTCAAGGAGTTGGGAGTCGGAGTCGGGACTAGAAGATATCAAAGGAGTCGGAGTCGTAGTCGGTATCCTAGGAATTCTAGGAGTCGGAGTCGGACTTTTACCATCCAACTCCGTAACCCTGGGTGTCACAATCTGTAAATTGTTAATTAAAAAAATAAATGGTCCATGATATACTTACAGTGAAACTAAATCTTACTTTTAAATTGAAAGACAAGTTGGTGACAACGCTAGATAAGAAAAAAATAACCAAATAAATAAATGTATCTAATGGAATCCAACAATTAAAACAATAATTTAAAGTTTTTTCAGGAAATGTTTTATGAAAGATTCAAAGGAAGTAATTTTTATACCAATCATAATGAGCACGTGCTTATTTGTTGATTTCTTCAAATGGACTCAGTAACTTGACATTATTTTTTTTGAATAAGTTCCCATTGGTAAGTTGTTAAAGGAAAACTTATTATCAACAGTATACAAGAGCTTGTCGTTGGTCTAATTTTCCTTATATGTTGAATTCCACCGTTTGGTCACATCTAGAATGAGTTTACGTTTCTCCAAATTAAGCTGATCCTGTATTTCAGTTAATTTGTTGATTGCCAATGGAAAATGATTAAAGTTACAGACTATACTTCTGTTAGTTGTTATGGATGTCTTAACAGCCTGTTGGAAAAAGGAATTCTTCATTGAGAGTTGCAATGTATGCATGAAGCATGGTAGTGATTCTACACCACATTCCCTGGCACAAGCAATTATATATTTTTTTTACTGATCCTGCAAGACTAAGAACACTTTGTAGTCAAACAAATGCTGCAAATTTTATTTTATTTGTTGAATATTGCAATTTTGTATTTTACTTTTGTAAATATGTTGGGAATTATGTTTTCAATTAACTACTTTTTAGATGGAATACTATAATTTGGACAACGTTTTTTAATAAGCTTTTTAAATTCAATATTACAAAATATAGTTGAATATCAAGAGTAATCATTTCTCCTATGAGGTAATATATCTCTTGTGGTCATTAATGACCCAAACTTTCTTCTTGGCAAATATTGATTCTATAGTAGTTTGATGCTTTGCTGGATGCTTATAGTTGCCGCCATTTGTTCCCGGGATGTCTGTCTCTGAATATTCATTGTGCTTCCTTTTCTTATCTGCAATTGCTGCTTCTTTTGAATGAACCTTTCTAAGATGGTTTAACATATTAGTCATTGTTAAAGATTTTGCTGATTTGCTACCTTTTGATATAAGGGTTTGACATCACTTGCAAGCAGTTGTATTCTTATAAATATTTCTAGCAGGAACTGGTTGCCATAATGGTTAAAAGTTGTTCTCAATATTTAGTTATTTTTTTTTTGTGTGTGTAAATTACTTATGTCTGATATCTAATTAGTAATTTATCTCAATAAAATATACATTATCTAAACCAGAAAATAAGAAAAATATATATGTAATGGTACCTATTTACTATGCCTCCCCACGGGACAGAGTTAGACACCAGGGTCGTTTTTTTAACGTGGAGAAAAGGTACAAAAATAAAAGTTGTCTCAGTCGTGAAGGATTTCTCCTCCACCGAAAGAGAACAAGAAATAGAAGTGCAGCATCTGAAGAACAGATACTACATTTTGATCTTGTCCCGAAGATGTAATGGTAGCAAGAGTTTAAAAATGAGAAACAAGTGTATACTAATGAAGAATGCTTTATTTTTAATTTGCACATCGTCGCAATTTACTGTACAATTCTTCAACATGAAAACTGAAAGATGAAGCAATAATTTTCTTTGACAATACAAAATAATAATTCTTACTCGATAGAAAGAGAAATGAGAAAAAGTTTCCATATGCTTACATATATTTGCCTAAAATTAAGTGCATGCCTGTTATCTATATTCTTCTATAATATAAATCTCACCTATCTGTTTAAATGTATGTATGTATGTATGTATGTCTGCCTAAATTTCGACAGAGGCGACAAATTTTAACAAGATCGATATCGTTTTAAAGCCCAACCCTTCGGATGACAAATATCGAAAAATTGGCCCAAAATATTCATTCTTTCACCTTCAACTGGGCACTTTTCTACAAAGAGGTGTTGCTATTTCCGTCGATATTTTTTAAAGTCATCCTCTTTTTTCGATTGGCTAGCGTTAATTTAAACTTTCACCACTTCCGGTTTCGAAGAGAAACCAAACAAGATTTTTCTGAAAGTTGACCATATTTTATGTTTTGGAAAGAATATAGCATAGCCATCTGAATCCATGAAATTCAAATAAGGAAATAAAATCTCATAACTTAAAAAGAAAAAAAAACTCATTAGTTAAATGAACACTTACTTCTGTGTTTAAACGCAGCTGTTGTTGAGTATATTAATAGTTAAAAATAAATTTAATGTATATTAAATTAAAAATAAATTAAATAAGCCTTATATAATATTTCAAAATAGAATATTTATTATTTAATTGGAATTCATTGTTGAGGTGAGTATTATTTTTTAGTTTATTTTATTGCGGACTATTATCCTCTAGCCTTCGTCAGGTGGTAACCGCGACGGGATAGGAACTCCGAATCTTCTAAAAGTCGTGAAACAACAACTAAGAAAGATTAGAATAATAGTCCGCAATAAAAAAATTCATGAATAATACTCATTTCAATAATGAATTGCAATTAAATAATGTATGTAGCATTCGGTTCGGCCCAACCATGATAGATCAGATAACAAATAAACGTGCATTTATGAGACAAAAAATCCAACCTTGATCGCCCTTCAGGGCCCATGGCCTAGTGGATAGAGACGTTGAATCTCTATGATTCCAGGTGAGAATTGTCTGAAGATAGCAGTTTCAATCCTACCCAAAGCCGGCCAGAGGCTTACTTGGCCAAATCGTGGTGAGACGACAACAACTATGGATGGCAGTAATTGCTGAAAATGCAATTAGGAGATTCTACGTTTCTATCCCGTCGCGGTTACCACCTGACGAAGGCCAGAGGAATAGTTGGCCGAAACGTCGTGAAACAAAATCTAAGGAAGATGAGGATAAAAGTCCACAATCAATAAATTAATTTGTGGACTTATAATACTATAACAAGTCTATTACTAATTCCCATTAAGAATTTAGAGCTAATTATTAAAACAGATTTTCTTCAGTGCAATATATTTATTAGAAACTCTTAAGTGTTGATTCCTTTGGAATAAATAGTATATATAAAAATCATGAAGGAATAAAAGTAAAAGAGTTCGTTTTCAGCATTAAATCTACTTGTGAAACAGTGTAACTTTCGTATATATTTAATAAAATGTTAACAAATAGGTAGGAATACGACTTTATTAGTATTAGTATTATTATTATACACGAACAGAACCCGTGGAAATTCCATGGTAGTTGACAGTTTTTAAAACACATTATAAATAAAATAAATAAAAAAATAAAATAAAACAAATAACGACGAATTTAAACCCATTTGTTAGCAAATTATTTAATGACGTTTTAAAGTTAAAAAGAATTGATTAAAAAAATTAGAATTTTTCCCATGAAAATTCCAGACACAACACATTTTTTCTGAATAGTTTTTTTTTATATAAATTATAAAGAAACAGATATCAATCCACTTGCACATTTTTTTTAAATTTAAAAAAAAAGAAACTCTAATTAAAGACTTACAGTCTCCTCTAAACATGACTTTTTTTAATTATAAAATAAAACTGCCAATTTTAAACCGTAAACAGACAGCTATGTTTTTTTTGAAAATTTTTGAAGAGGAAATCACTTTCATTTAGGATGCTGCCAACCTTTAGTTTGTCTCTACCGTAATTCTTAATGGCTTTCTAAAAAGATTTCTTACTGGAAAAATATCGGGGAAACCAAATGCCAAAATAGAATATTCGGTTTTATACTATATAATAGTGATGATTTAGCCTTATGGATTTATAATAATAGTTGTATGATAATTATATGTCTTTTTGTGAATACAATTTCATAAAATAAAAAAATAAACAACGATTTTCTGCTCATAATGAACAAGTTGTATTTGTTTTTCGATTGCCGAAGGATTTTCACAGATTTTGCAATTATAATCTGCATAAAAGACACTGCAGGCAAACAAATTATACATTCAAAATATGGTAACATTTATAAAATATGCGATCTTTCTTTAGTTATAAGAAAAGGCAGATCATGTAAATTCGTATCAATATAGAACATACATGCATAACGCTTGCCCTTTAAATAAAACAATGCAGTTAATTATTTGGTTTAGTTTGCGAGAGTCGTTCCAAAAGTAAAGTCTCCTATTTTTTTTTTTTGATAAAACCTACGAAGATAGGAGCGGTAGCATTAAAACGCGCCGCATTTTGTGCTTCAGAATGTATTTTTCCTGCATAGTCACCGCCATTTTTAATGCAATTTGCCAACGATTAAGAATGTCTACCCATGGGCTCATACGAGGGTCGCTACAAAAGTAAAGCCTTCTATTTTTATTTTGTGGGAAATTACTGAAAGAGACTTGTCTGCAGTCCTCGAAAAGGAAGAGAAATCTACCTTATGATTCCCTTACTGTAATTATAGCAAATTGTTGATGTAGAGCGAATACTCTCATTGGTTGGATAAGTATACTTAAGGTATCACCTGAGTAACAACGAGGGGAATTTTTTGGGCGCCATTTTTGCTGCTGTTGTTGTTGTTTTAGATCGTGAATTACCTTTCTTTGTAACTAATATGGGACCTTGAAGATTAACACTTTTCTTCAGCGAAGGGTCGCAACAAAACCATTGTTGCAACACCATATATTGGATTACATCTAAAGAACTCTTGTTTGAGCGGGAAACTATTCACAATTCAAAACAAAAAGTTGAAAGGCTACGAAGAGGGGAGTGGCACACTAAAGACGGGCGACCTTTTCTGCTTCAGAATTTATTTTCTATATAGTTTCTCATACGATTCTCAGTGCTCGTTTTGCGAGAAATTTAATAACGTATCTCTGCTTCCGACGCTCATATATGACGGGTTGCTTTCTTAGAGTTTCACACCGTCAATATCTTTCAGGTCATAAATGCATAAATGCAATCACTATAACAAAGAAATTTGTAATCTCCTCTGATCCGTTCGGGCGGAATAAAAAACCATTAGGGGGAATAACTTTTGAAATTCTCCTTGTAATTAGATTTGCTTTGTGGCAGATCAATCATCTCAATAGGTCATCTAAATCTTGAGCTTTGACGCTGGCGCAGGACGTATATTTGAAATCCTTGTGAAATTTTACGAAGACAGATAGTTGTGGTAGCAACAAGCCATATTTGGTAACAGTAAACAATACATATGGCAATCTTAGCGTTGAAGGTGTATATCAGAGTGGAGTAACTTCACCTTCTTAGTAATGTAATCACTATGACGATAGTGCATTTTAATAATTAATAAATTACAATTTTGTTTCAACTCATAGTCCAAAATTAAACATTAACTCGCTGATAAGTTAAAAACGTTTAGTAAGAATCATTTTTATGTTCAGATGAATTAGAGATACCAACACACACACACACATACACACACACACACACACACACATATATATATATATATATATATTTAAATGGGAATTAGAACAGCAGTCTAAAGAGCAACCCCACCCAATATTTTTGCTGCGGAGGAGACTTTGTTTCAACAAACTATATGTTAAAACTATTGTCCATGACTTAATGTCTGTCTCAATAAAAACGTCGTTTCCGAAATGATCGTACAATTTATTGACTTTTTGTTGTTCCTCCCTATGAAACCGATTTTTAATTTTTAATTTTAATTATAAATTATCAATCATCTTACTATATATATATATATATATATATATATATATATATATATATATATATATATATATATATACTGCGTGTCAGATTATTTACGAGATAACATTTTTACCAGTTTCAGAAATTTACCCGTAGTTTCGTATGAAAAGTTTCGGAAACGTTGGCAATGCTGAGCTGCGCGTACTGTGAAATTCTTGTACTTTTCCGCGCAATGTAAACAACTTGCCATCGTAATTGCTGAATCCACGGTATTTGAGGTGTTTCAAATTATTAACAAGGCAGTTTTTTCGTCGATAAAATCGATTGTAAAGGTTGTTTGAGTAGTTCTGAAAAGAGTACTATTACAGAACAGCTAGGAAAAGTAAAACTACCCTCGAAAAAATGATAGGAAGGTACCATCAAACTGTGAAGAACTTTGTCAAGGATCCTACAAAGGTACGTAAGAGAACTGATAAAGGTAAATCTAGAGTTGTTTCACGCCGTTCTCTACTGCAAATTAACCATAAAGTTGTTAAGAACCCTGGAAAGACAAGTCGAGAAGTCTTTGACCAAGCCGGATTGAAGAATGTTTCAAAAAGTACTCGATGTCGCCTTCTGAAAGAAGAGGCAAAGTCTGTTAAGCCTGTGACAAAGCCTCTATTAAAGCAATATCACATACAAAACCGATTGATATTGGCAAAGACAACATGAAAACGGATTTTCCCAAAGTTTTGTTCACGGATGAAGTGCGTGTCACTCTTGATGGCCCAGATGGCTGGAGCGTTTAAGGCGCCAACAAGGTGGTGGCGGGATAATGATTTGGGCTGGAATTATCGGAGGTACTTTAGTTGACCTATGGAGAGTCCCAGAAGTGAGTTGGATCAAAACGACATCTGATTGGCTTAACATGTTTCTATTTGTTTTTATTAATTCAAGCGAGTGTATGTGCAGTAATTTCGAACAATTTCGTTGAATCATAGAATTTTCTCCCACATTAATGGAGCTTGTGACAGCCCATTTGTCTAACTGTATTTAACTCTTGGAATGCAATACACATTGGCGATTTTAAAAAAAATAAAAGTGATGTGTGTATGCTATGTACGGAATCTGGTTAGTGCTATTTGGAGATCTTAAAGTAGAATTTTTTAAGAAAAAGTTTTTAGATAATACTCAAATGTGAGAAATCAATAAAACTGTTATATGATAGACCGAAACACAATAATAGATTCGAAAGCATAAGTTCACGAAACAGACATTCTTTATGTTTAAAATGGAAGTTAACATAGCTAACACATAGCTCGTCTGTTCATATGTTGAAAGTCCTTGCAGAACAAAGGGGTTCATTAGTTAATATATCAAGAAAGCCTAAGTCGATAATTTAAGTGTCGTGTCTGAAAAATTGTAATCAAAATTCGCCATTCAATTATGCAAATGACATTTGATTAAAAGTTATTAAAAAGAATCAATATTCATTTGTTTCTATAGCAATTTCTATAGCAGTTTCATTAAGTGAGAAACTTTAGTTTTAAAATGAATAACATTTGTTTTCGATAAGCAGACGACAGTGTAAAAGAGTAATGCGCTGTGTGTATGTGTGTCGTTAGTGGCAGAGTGAGTATGCTTATGATCGTGGATGTGCGTGAGTTCAGAAAGGCATTATTTTGGTCCCCCAACGCCCGTCAGGGAAGCGAGGGGGAGTGAGGCTAAAGCAAAGCAAAAGTTAGTTCTGTTGGGAACTTCGGCTCCTAATCTTTATTGAAGGAATAATCTAGCTTTTTATACATTCGGGGTGGATCAAAACGCTATTGGCTTAAAAATTTTTTTTTTTAATTTAAAGGAGAGTATGCACAGAAACGATTTTAATTATTTTCTTGGTGGACACCGAAGGGTAAACAACTACTACACTATTTCTTCTCTTCTTGTTCTGTAGACCAGGTGACATTTGCAAATATTTGAACAAATCCAATTTAATTTTCTTACTATAGCACCCATTCTAAGATTGTTGCCATTCTTATTTTATAGACTTTCCTGCAGTAGGTCGTAGATTGAATATTTTTATTGGAAGGTAACATGTTCAGTTACTCGTTTGTTGCTGTATAACCTCTTTCATTTCTAAAGTTCAGAAAAACATTGGTACACAAAAGGATATAACTAACCTTTTCCCATCAAACTCAAAGAGGGAAAGGGTGAACAACCTGAGGCCAACTGTACCTTTGTCCTGTAAGTGTCCGACCCTTAACTGACTAGAATGGGCGCGGTTAAAACTGAGAAGCTGATTGGCTAACTAGCAAATTAAATACTATGTATTTATAGATAAATGCGCGATGACAACAACTCTTTGCATAAGCCTGATAAATTGTAACGAGGACGAAACGCGGTATATTCTGTGTAGCTTAATTACCATTTATATATTTCCATAAATAACCAGATATCGGGAAATCGTCCGCAGATTGAAATGTGAGGAGAAAACGGTACGAAAGTCTGTGCAAAAGCACCAAAACACCGACAGTGTTCGTGATGCTCCTATATCTCGTTGTACATGAGTTACTTCTAACAGGGAAGATAATGCTATCAAGATCCGCAGCCTAAGAAACAGATTTGAAATGGCTCCCCAAATCCAACAACGGAGCAATCTTGTTAAAAAGTGCTCTCTTTCTACTGTCAAGAACAGATTAAAGGAATTTAATTTGCGAGGATATGTTGCAAGACGCAAGCCAATGATTTTTGTAAAGAACAGAAAGCGCCGTCTGGACTTCGTCAGATGCAATGAAAATCATGACTTCATATTGGTCAAATGTGCTTTTTAGTGACGAAAGCAAGTTCAATAGGCTAGGTAGTGGTAGAAGGCAGAATGTCCGTCGGAGGAAAGACGAAGAATTTAATCCTATGTGCTCAGTTTCAACGCTGCAAGGTGGTGGAGGTTCAGTTTTGGTATGGTGCATTGTTAGTACTGATGATCCAGGACTTATAGTTCACTTGCAAGGTCGAACTCGACCAAGTACATTAATATGTTGACTGAACATTTTCTACCCCACTTTGGTTGGAATTTGGATGCTCCCATTCACACACCTGGCAATGTGAAAAGGTTCCTGGAAGAGCATGATATACCGTGTTTGGATTGGCCTGCAAAATCTCCAGACCTCAATTCTATCGAAAACGTATGGCATTACATCAAGCAACAGCTACGCAATGATAAAATTTCAAATTTGGCAGACATTTGGACACAAATTAAAGAAAAGTGAGATGCTCTTTCCCCGGAGTATTGCTGCAGGCTAATTCAAGAAATTCCCAAAAGATTGCAGGCTGTGAAATTGCAGAAGGACTATGTTTCTAAATATTAACTAGTTTATTGTGTTCCTGTTGTATTTGTGTTGCATTAATGTCCTAAAGTTGCATTTAAATAAGAATTTTCCATTGTGCGGACTTTCTTTTTGCCTACTCAATTTGAAGTTATTTTTTTTTAATTGACGTAAATACTAGAATATTTCAATTAAAAGTCAAATATGAACTGGTAAAATTATAGAAGAATAAAAGGCGAATCGAATGAGGTATAGTTTGTTTAAACAGTTACATTAATTTTGGCTTAATTTGCAGTTTTTGAAAAAATTACAAGTGCGGACTTTCTTTTTGCCGCCTGTATATATATATATATATATATATATATTCTAAATTTAGAAGCATATTTTTGTTTTTCTCTTTATTTTTTGTGTTCTATTAATGCTTTTATTCCTCATTCTCTCGCCATGGCTTTTTGCTACAGCTACGATCTTACACGCGTCTCTAACGTGATCGTCTTCCGTAACGTGCTCGTCGGTATATGAGCACGTTCTATAGTCGTTTTTTTTTCCTTACCGTAACGTCACTTCGTATACGTCCCCGCATTTGCATACAGCAACCTGACGCGCGTTAGCCGTCTGTTACAAATAGATCAAATGATAATATTAAACAAATGTAAATACCGTATATTTCGGAGTATAAGGTAATCTTCAGATAAGACAAGGTACAAAATTGGAGCAAAGTTTAATACATTTATCACATATCGGTTGTATAAGACGACTGCTAAATCCCGAAACCATGTTTGTTTAGCGTAGTCTAGAGATTTCAACAACCGGTATCTTATGAAATACAGGTTTTGAAAGATGATTTTTTTAACTTTAAGAGTCGTCTTATACGCCGAAATATACGGTAAATAAATAAATAATTTATTTAACAACAAAATGTGTTGAATAAATATCATTTAGTATTACTTCTTTTTCAAAAAGAAATTAACAACATATCTGGAGTGCGTTATTGCTTAAAAGCCGGGAAAAATATGAGATGTTCATTTATAGGGTTGTCGCAAAAAAGTATTTATTTATCATATAAAATACGATATGATATAAATATCATATCGTATTTCATTTTATCATTTAATTAATATTGTAAATGTTAATTGAAATTTAATGTCGGTTTATTATTATCTTATGAGCAAAATTCAACACAATCTTTGTAAATAAATATGTAATTGAAAACGATTGTAATTTCAGATGTTTTTGTCTTATATTCAACAGTGCTACAATCAAATAAATAATTTTACCAAAAATTCTTTATGAGTTTTGGTTTCGGTTTCGATTATAGATGATCGCAGTCGATAATCTCTTTTTTATAAATAATTTTATCAAGAATTCTTCACAAGTTTTGATTTTGGTTTCGATTATAGTTCAAGGAACTGAAATTATATATATCTATATACCTATAAAATCAGACGTGTCTGTGTGTGTGTGTGTGTCTGTGTGTGTGTGTCTGTGTGTCTCTGTAAATTTTCCTACGCAATAACTTTGCCAATTTTCAGTCTACATACTCGATATTTGATATACAGGGTACTGAGATTTGGGAAAATATTTGGTATCGGTTTCTGGCCAGAAATTTGGCTGTTAAGGAGTCAAATTTCGACGATTTGACGTTGCGAACTCTACCAAACTCCTCCGTCAATTTTGGGTCTAAAAAATTGAAATTTTAGATATAGGTTCCTTGGACATGGATCTAACTTACTGACTTGATTTGAGCCCAAAATAATAAATGTTAGGGGTCATAATAGCGGTCAAAATTAAAAAAAATTGGCCTCTGCGGTCTCTACCAAATTACTAAAGACAATTTCTGGTCTACACTTTTGAAATTTTACATAAAGGGTATTCAGAGATAGGGCAAGCTCTTTAATCGGGTTGGGTCGCAAATTTTTAGTTACCGATATATAAATGTACGGGTTCGAGCCTGCCTTCATACTACCACTTTTTTTCTGAATACACACATCCAAACACCCAGGCAACGCCGGGCTGAAATGCTAGTATATATATATATATATATATATATATATATATATATATATATATTTTTTTTTTCTAAAACCTCTGGCCTTGATGGAAGCGAGACTAAAAATTGCTGCTATGGTTTCAGATGCTCTTAAATGACAGCAAGGGAAGACTTAGTTCAAAATATTTCTCATATGTTACATCAGCCTTCTTTTGGAAATAGGGTACAGTTACGGGTATCTACAGTATCAAATAGTCGTTATACACTGTGAAGTTTACTTTATGTATGAAACCTAAACAGGGGAGATATAACATATGAGAAATATTTCGAGTTGACTCTTTCTGTTACTTCAAATAATTTGAAACAATAGCAGTTTTAATCTCTATCAAGGCCAGAGGTTTTGGAGAAATACCAGATATTTTGTAATTCATATACAAAACTAGGAAAAATGACTATAATGAAAACATTTTATGGCTGTAAAATGACATGAAAAACTCTGGATGATGGATGATCCCCTTAATTTCCAACATAAAGGACACATTTCACGTAGCCTACTACACAATTCAGGTCATTACCTTTCCAACAAGCTTTCGTTTGTTAAATTCTGATCAATAGTCGCTGAGATTTTTAACTGATAAAATTGCCAAAAAGGTGGTATAGCCAAATCGAATATTGAACTGCTCATATCTTTGGTTCTATGGGATAAAATAACATGAAAATTTGCAAGTTGAAGTTTTTGAAATTTATAATATTATTCTATGTTTAACTTTTATGACAATTTGTAAAAAAGAACTAATATTTTCAAAACAATAGATACACCTAAATTTGACTACATTTGTATATATAGTGTCCTGCAGTTTTTAGTTAGCCAATCAGCATCCTAGTTGTCATCGCACCCTTCCTAATCAGCCAGGACAAAGTAGCACACACAAAGGAACCTTTGTTCTGTAAGTGCCTGCTCATTGGCTGATTAGGAAAGGTGCGATGAAAACTAGAAAGCTGATGGGCTAACTAAAAACCCAATAGAAGGTTCGTATATAAAAACGCAAGACAACCAGAAAATTCTCGCATAAGCCTGATGAATCCTAGCGTGGATAAAACGCAAAATATTCTGTGTAGCTTAATCGTCATATATATTTTATAACTTACTATATATATATATATATATATATATATATATATATATATATATATATATATATATATATATATTATTTTTCGTGTTTCGTCGTCTACGACTCATCAGAGTAAATAATCGTAAATGATTGAATTAATTCAAAACGTATCGCAAAAACAAAAACAAATAACACACACACACACACACACACACACACACACATATATATATATATATATATATATATATATATATATATATATATATATATATATACGGGTCCATTAAGCTTCCTAAATTCCCCCCAAATATCTGTGAAGTATTGCATGGTTTCCTCAATAAGAAATTAATCTCTCAGCTTCATCCTTGATGTTCTTTAATTATTGTAGAATTTCAGGTTTGTTTATGTAAACCTTTACCAATGTAAATATCTCCACAAGTAAAACTTTCTAACAAGCTGAAAATAAAAACCATTTAAAAGATGTTACTTTTATATATAATTTTTTCTGTTTTGTTAGTTTTTGTAAACAAAACTCCATTCTGATCGCCATATTCTAAAACTGGCAGAGAGATCTGACGTTGCTGGCATTAACAAATGTTTCACGATCCCATATTTTTATTGTTAGCAAATCGGTGAAATCGCCCATTTTTCAATAAAATCGATTGATGTTCTGCTCTAGTTGGGAACCCATCGCGGTGCACCGGAAGAATGCTTCACATACGTCCCAGCAGTGACTTGGTCTACAATACATTGTAGTCTACATTGCACTGTAGAGAACCTACTGTTGATTTTATGAAATTATGTTTATGTATACAACAGTTTGAATTACAGTTTAAAATGCAAAAGTCAAGTATCATACTTAAGTTTTGCCTTAAACGGAAACATTAATTTCGAATGCGCCTCCGTCATATGAAAGAACATACTGTTGATTTCATGTGCCAGACGTTACTGCTTGTGCGGTGATAATGGCTTGAATTTTCGTTTAAAATGAAAAAGTCAAGTATGACGGTTCAATTGTGCTTTAAACAGAAATATTCATATGAACGCGCCCCTGTTATATCAAAGAATTTACTATTGATTTTATATGCTAGGCCTTTTTGTTTGTTTGGTAATAAAACGTTTCTGATACACTTGTGATGTAAGGATTGGTAAGGCGGTAACTTTGGTCATAATCGCCTGTTCTTTCTTCAATCTGATTATTTCGATTATCGATTATTGATACTTATCGAATACATGCTTGGAACACTGTCAGGCACATAAAGTACCTTTGTGTGAAAATTCGTAAAAATCGGCTTAGCCGTTATCGACTCCATAGGGAACGAACACACACAAAGTTCCTTCTATATAATAGTCGAGATTCCATGATAAAATAATACAAGAAATATAAAATCTGTTCAGGGTAAAACTCGCTCAGTGTTTTATTTTACTTACTTCTTGGCTTTTCTGTATTTTTAGTAATTTTAAATAAATATAAAGCCATTTTTATTCCTTTAGGAATGTAGTATCTAATATGGTTCGTAACTCGGGTAATTTCAAATCTTTGTCTCATCCAGAGTGCCCGTTTTGGGGGTGCGAAAAATCATTCACATAAAATCTTATCTCTATTTTTATAAATCTGTATCTGTGAAAATATGTAAAAACGAGGCAAGGTCATGCAGTGCAAAATAGAAATAGTATTTGGATTCATCCCCCACCATTACTGTTTGTATACGTTTTCATCTCTTCCATTTTTATGCTTCTCTTTCTCTCTTTTTCTCTTACTCCTTCCTCTCCTTCTCTCTCTCTTACTTCTTCTTCTTCTTCTTCTTCTTCTTCTTCTTCTTCTTCTCTGTTTGTCTGTCTCTCTCTCTCGTTAAGACACCAGATTTCTGTGTGCGTGGGTGGGGATTTTTTTTCTTTCTTTGTTAATAAATACTTTCCGAGTTGATCTTTGTATCATCCAGAGTGCCCGTTTTGAAGTGAGCAGTATACGCTCCACATAAAAATGATCTTGTGTCAAACTTTAAGTTCTCCCTTTTATATTTTTTAAATTTTATCCTAGAGCATATGCAGAAAGGAGAGTCGAATGGAGAGTTGCAAATAGAATTAGTATTTTCATTCAACCTCCCACTATTACTATCGGCATAAATCTCTCTCTTCCGTCTCTCTCTCTCTCTCTGTCTCTTTCCCTCCTGTTAAGTCATTATCAGTGTCTGTGTGCGTAAGGGGGTGCGGTTTTGATTCTTTGTTAATCTATGCTCTCCGATTCAGTACGATCAACTCGGCGGAAAGAAATTTCCATAATAACCAATAAATATTTTAGATTAATCGAATTCTCCAGAGGACGAAATAATCAATTTTTGAAGTAAGAACCTCCCACCGCCACTCATCGCAATGGAGAAAATCCAAAATTTTATGCTGATATTTATTACAAAAATGGCTAAAAACAATATTGCAATAATTTTCCTTCGACAAAAAACAAAAAAAGAATAACCGTAGTTTTATAATTTGAACTCTGCTTATCCAAGTTCTCAGTCTTTTATTGGCGTTCACTAAATTCTACAATCAAGTGCCAAAACACTTGAGACCGCAAATCTGATAACGTGGGGGAAGGAACATGAATGCCTACTAGACACTATCTTCGAGTGTCTAAGTTTCTCTGTACAAAGGATCGCCAGAACAACCTGGCACGAGGATAATTTTCATAGAAATAAACCCTGAACAAATATTTAATATCACACAATATTCGCGGCCACGGTAATATCTTCTCTGTATAGCTAACCTACACTGGCTTTTGCGGGAGATGATTCACCTTCTTTAAGTTATGCTATCTCAAGTAGCAACACGAAGCTGGATACTCCACCAGACTAGATGAATTCTTGCCATGGGATCCAGTAAAACAAAAAGACGAAACAAATATATATATACTATAACATATTAAAATGGTGAATTGCTGAGAGAAATTATGTTCTAAATTTATTTACTAACTTAGTGTTTGAGAGATAAAAACAAATTTAATGGAACATTCGAATATCTATATATAGAGTACTATTACCACATCTTGGCAGGAACTGTCAAGCGCACCCTATCCTGCCTTGATAGAATTCCAAAACGACTTCGTAATCTAGTAGGCGTTGCCCTTTTCTCTTCTCTGCCACATCTTCCCCACAGAAGAGACGTTGCGAGCCTGTCTCTGCTCTATCGTTATTTTCATGGCAAGTGTTCGACTAAGCTCTAGTCAATGGTCTCCCGATCTTAAAAAAAACAACAAAAAACACTCGTCTAGCCAAAAACACTATCAATAAATTCCCCCACTTTCTATCGGTGCCTAAATCTAAACGTGGAGTCCAGCAACAAAGCTTCTTCCCTGGACCTGCCTGTCTGTTGAACTCTGTTCTGCTTGTCTGCTTTCCAGCTGACTACAATGTTGTCGTCTTCAAGTCAAACGTTAACAATTTCTTCTTCTCTAGAACTGCCTGTCCCTGAACACTGTTCCGCTTGTTTGCTTTCTAGCTGACTACAATATTGTTGTCTTCAAGTCTAACGTAAACAGTTTTTTTTTTTAACCGTCCTCGTAAATAATCTGATTATACCAAATTTTCACCACAAATTATTACTACGCTATTTTCCCAATTAATACAATCTTATCCTCTAGTCGCCCCCGGACCTTGATATGTGGTAACCCATTTGTAAAAACAAAAACTAATAAAAAGGTCAAGTGGTAATCCATAGAAAAGAGTCCCTTGGTATTTGAGAATTTCGAGTAAAGCAAAATGAAACAACGAGATAACCTGAATATGCTTGTTTTTCGGCTAGGAACAAACTGAAGTATCTGTTCTGATACCCTACCCCAATTTTCTATCCACGGTTAGTGAAAGAGAAATATACTAAATAAAAGAAATTGTTTATTTTATATCTCAATTAAGGATTCCTTGTTTAGAGCAGCTGAATTTTCTCCACATGAAGAAGATTTACTTTGTGTTTTACTCTACCCTTGTGGGGAGGCAAATAAACGGCAGATTGACTTCGCAAAATTGTTGGGGTTGGAAGGTTTACAAATCCCCGTATATATGTTGTGAGTATATGAATTCTAATTGAAACATACACCACCAGCCAGTGTTTGCTTTGCGCAAACAACAGCGCATTCATCAGGGTTATCTTGCGGATTGGTTATATGTTTAGATTTGTATTAATACTCAACAAGTGAGGTCACTGAAACCGCGTTTTGTTGTAAGTACAATAGCGCGAACTCATCCGATGAAATACGTTACAGAGCTGTAATGTAGCCGTAATGTTACAAGCATGTTACTTGGTGATTAACATTTCTGTGTTCAGCGTTATGTAGTTTTCTAGTTTTTACTTGTTATCATTCACAAAGTCTTCTATGCTAAGCAGCCCTCTTTCTCTGTTTTTCTTTTTCACGCAGAATCGGTCAGCATCATTCTTTTGGGTGTATTTAATTGTGCATGATCATATGTTTGCTAGTCTTCTGGTTGGGATACCTTAGTGTTTCTTTAGTCTAGCTTATGAACGACTCACAGTATGTTAATATTGATGATGTCCATATGTCCATACTGTTCAATTGATTCTTACGATATAATTTAGTTTACAGGAATTTTCTTGTTCTTTCTTAAGTATTTTTTCACGTTTCTTTTTCATTTCTGTTTATTTGATGGCGTCTACTTCCAGAACTCACAAATATTTGTAGACGCTATCTTCATCTAATGTGATCATCTGACCTCGGTTGGGTAGTTGCATACCTCCCGCTACCTCCAGTTTCCCCTTTCTTGTAATTGGCAGTGCGCATTTTTTATTATCCCTAAATTCGTTCAGATATCCTTTATGAAGATTCTAATTATCTTTAATAGCGTCTCGAGTTCCGTTTTGTTCCTTACGAAGAGTGGTAAACCGCCCATATACTTTCGTTGGTTACTTCTTTAGTCGGTATTAGTAAACTTACGTTCAGCTTGGAATTTCCTTAATATATTGTTAAGAGAGACCTATAATGACCAATAGTGGTTATTGGTAAATCTCTTTGGAAAATACCTATTTGTATTTTTATTTTTATTATGTATTGTCCAACAGCTGTCAGTACAAGTCCCCGTGTTCTCATTGCTTTTTCAATCAGATTGATAATCTTACTTAGTATTTTGTACACCTTAAAGCATACTATTATCGTAGTATTATGTAGTCGTGTCATGGCTATATTTATTTTCCTACTTTTTGCCTCGTTCAGGATCTTTAGGTCTATGTATAGTAGATCATGCGCTAATCTTTGCTCTTTTCGGAAACCCTACTGCCTCACGGGTTGTAATTCATGTTTATTAGGGGGGGGTGATAAATCTGTATATGGTTGGTAAGCAGGTTATGGACCTGTAGTTGCTGGTGGCGTTTCCGTTTTCAGTGTCCTTTGTATAACTATGGTTTTATCTCTGGTCATCCATTCACGACTGCTTCGTGGATACGTCTTTTCAAGTTTTGAATTAGCCTTGTTGTTGTTGTTGTTGTTGCTGCTGGTGTTTTTGTTGCTGCTGTTGTTGTTGTTGTTGTTGTTAATTAATATATTTCTGACAGTTATTGAAATACATTGAACGTTTTTTTTTTAAGTTCTGTTGGTTATTGATACGAGTTTATATTAATCTTTTCTTGAGAAAGAAGCTTATAAGAACGCCATTACCGTTAAATCTTATTAATGATGATAAATATCGTCCACACTAATAATTTTATAAATAAATTCATCAATTCTCTCTTTCCGCCCTCCCCTCTCTCTTTCTCTGTCAGATTCTGTCTGTATCATTATATATCAAGAGAACATAATTACTATAAGTTATAGTTTAGACAGTGTCCAAACTTAGAAGTATACACACACACACACACACACATCTCTCTCTCTCTCTGTATATATATATATATATATATATATATATATATATATATATATATATATATATATAAGTGAAAGTGTCTGTGTGTCTGTGTACATTTACCTAAGCAATAACTCTGTCAATTTTAAGCCTACAGATTCGAAATTTGATATACAGGGTACTGAGATTTGGGAAAATCGATGTGATCGGTTTTAGGCAGAAATTTGGCGATTATGGGGTCAAAATTCAACGATTTGACCTTTGAGAACTCTACCAAACTCCTCCGTCAATTTTGAGTCTAAACACGTGAAATTTTAGATATAGGTTCCTTGGACATGGATCTAACATAATAACTTTATTTAAGCCCAAAACAACAAATTTTAAGGGGTCAAAAAAGGGGTCAAAGTTAAAAGAAAATTGACCTCTGCGGTCTCTTTCAAATTACTCAGACAATTTCTGATTTAAATATTTGAAATTTTACATAAAGGGTATAGAGATAGGGCAAGCTTTTTCATCAGTTTGGGTCGAAAATTTTTAGTTACCAATATATAAATGTATGTATGTATATCTGTTTGCATGTCTGCCTTAAACAATCAAGAGAAGCGACGGATTTTACCAACATCAGTATCGTTTTGAAGTTTGACCTTTCATACGAAAAATATCGAAAAATTGGCTAAAAACATCAATATCTTCCTCTTCAACTAGGCACTTTTCTACAGGGGGGTCACTTCTTTCGCCGATATTTTTGAAAGTTATCCTCTACTTTAGATGGTTTTGTGGTGGTGGTAACAGTATAAACGTTAGGCTTTACCCCGTTCTTTTCCTCTTTTGCGGTACGGGTTCGAGCCTGCCTTCTTACTACCACTTTTTTTTGTTGCTCAACATACACATCCAAACACCCGGGAAACGCCGGGCTGAAATGCTAGTATATATATATATATATATATGTATATATATATATATATATATATATATATATATATAAAATAAATACGTATTATATACGTTTGAAACCAAAAACAACGCATTATTAAAAAATAAACAGACATTTATTTTGTTTGAAAATTATGCTGAAATTCATAAATATATTTCGAAGCAAAGCCTCATCATCAGTATGTCTTTCTTTTTTCTAGCCATGTTGTTGCTGGGGCAGATAATCAGAAAGTAGAAGTCCGTTTGCTGGTTTTACGGTATTTTTTTTAAAATCTCGGAACGGTGCGTTAGGTCACGCGGGATTCACGTTAAGATTTCTTGTTCCTTAGAAGCGCAGGTTGAGTTTGAATAAAATAAATACATATTATATACATTTGAAACCAAAAACAACGCATTATTACAAAATAAACAGATATTTATTTCCGTTTTACCAATTTGCTACCACCACATGGGGAGCGGCATATATATTATTTTTTAAATATAATTATCCGCTGACACACGTTTCGTCGTCTATGACTCATCAGAGTGGCTGAATCTAGCGATATATATATATATATATATGAGGGCGAAACTCGAGTCTTGGACTCCCGGTTCGTTGATTGTCATGGCTCTTGCGTGTTGCAACGTTGTTTGGCTGTGGAATTTATTATATATATATATATATATATATATATATATATATATATATATATAACGGTTTTTCAACACTTCCAATATTTTATCAAAATCGGTGAAATCACGATAGATTGGCTGCTCTAGTCGAGGACCTACCGCGGAAGGTTTTCATTCAACCCTGCAATGACTTAGTTCACAATGTATTGTTGTCTATGCGCACGATTTTTTTTTTTTACTTTTTAAATAATTACTATATATTGAGTCTAATATAATGTAATAATAAATACGAAATCTGCATATCATATTTTAGCCTACTTTACGACTGGGTAATGCTGGGTGGCCTACTAGTATATATATATATATATATATATATATATATATATATATATATTATTCATATTTGCAGAAAATATTTCGGTCACAACGAAAACTTTTCAAAGGAATTAAAATTTTATAAAACGTTAAGTTTAATTTATGCATTCATTTTTCATTTATTTAACGTTTGAATTGGTCTGCGATCCGCCTTAAATAAATTCACGTCAATGCTGACATAAGCAGACATACATCCATTGTCTATAAGACAAGCACAAAAATTACAATGCAACTTGTCTTGATACAATTCCGTTCATTGCTAATTTATGCTACTGGCTCATATTCTAATAAAATTATACAATCGTTATTTAAAGAAGTGCTTCTCATCTTTTGGGAAAACGTCGTTTATCTTCCATTTAAAAGGTTTGTGATCAGTCCTCAGAATATCAGTACATATTTTGATTTGAATGTTTTGTTTGACGGCATATCGATCCCTTTTAGAGTTATTTAATCTCGAATCCGGAAAGTTTAGATTAAAGATTTTATGCTTCAAGTTCTTTATAATTTCAACATTTTATGTGTTATACTTTGTTTGGTTGATTTGTTTAATGGAATGTCGACCCTTTTCGGGCTATTTAATATCGAACCAGAAAGTTTAGATAAAAGATTCTGTGCTCCAATTCTTTATAAATTTAACTTTTTAGGTATGATACTTAGTTTGGTTGGTTTGTTTGACGGCATATCGACCATTGTTGCGTTCTTTAATGTCGAATCCAGTAAGTTCAGATAACAGTTTTTTTATGCTTCAAGTTCCTTATATATTCAACTATTTTATATGATATTCAGTTTGATTGATTTTTTGGACATATCAACTCCTTTCGGGTAATTTAATGTCGAAGCTAGTAATTTTAGAAAAATGTTTTATGTTTCAAGTTCTTTTTCTTTTCGGATATTCGTTCATCATGTTTTGTTTGATTGTTTTTTAAAGGAAAATAGTTGTTTTAATTTTTATTTGCAAGATATGATTGAGCTTGGAAAGACAAAGGAAATACAATAACATTCATGTTTGTGTCAGGAAGCAAGTATCCTCTGACAGCTTTACCTTGTAGAGCAAGTGTAGTGCATCACAAGTAAGCTGTTGCAATTTGTATTACATCAAGCAATTGCCAGCCATGTCAGACATAACAACCTACGTCACGACATGAAATACACTATGAAGTTATAAATTGCCAAATTTATTTTCTATGAATTGTAGGCAAATATTGATATATCTAAGAGTATTGGCCTTAACTATGATATCGGAAAAGCCATAGGTTGTTTTAAGCGAGAAATATCCGAGAACGATACTTCAAAGAACTCCAAGTGGGTAACAAAGAATCTTGGAAGGTGCCGCTCAGAGTACTTGTTTTGTTTTGACAGAATAAAACTCAAATTCGCAATCTTTTTTCTTTTTACACAATGATCACCACTTATCATGGCCCGAAAGCCACTCAGGGATAAGGGTTATTGCAAGTACATTACGTAGTGTGGAGATTTGATTAAGTGTTTACTTAAGGGGGCGGTTCTATAGAGATTTGTTAACGTTGAAATTGAAGACATCCAAGTTGTAGTCCGGTGGGAAGCAGGCAGACGGAACAGAGTGGAATCTAGTGGCTAGTGAGCTCTTCTGTTCCCTATAACCTTATTCTCGCGTTGTATATCTCTTTTTCTATCCCCCCTATTAGAATAGACATAACTAGGCTTTATCTACTCTGTCATTATTCAACTGAGTGTCAACTTCTGGTTCTTACAGAAACTAGCAATCGCCGCAAATTTCTGTATGGATTTATAGCATGTCATCTTATTTTTATTATTTCTTTCTGGTAACTATAAGGAATTGAAAAAAGGAAATACGTTATTGTTTGTTTCTGTTTTGCAGTAATTACAGCAACATGCTCCCAAATGAGCTTTTATACTCCTCACGAAACGAGTTGAACCTCAAAAGGTTTGCTCACATTGACTTCGTGATACACATAAAGCAGAATTAAAGAGTTCAGGTATCAAACGCGACGAATTCAATTTGTTCAAATTGACACAATAAAAAAGATAAATAAATAAGCCTCCATATGAAATCTAGACAAAAACTAAAGAAATATCTTAATTGAGAACAAAGGAAGTTAATTGCGATATCACATTACGAAAAAAACATGATTTGAGCGTCTAATAAAGTATTGAACTGAAACTTTACATCGGCTGATCGGTTTACAATTTTCAAAAAGTCATCGCATGTTACACTAACACATTTCTTGTTTCTTTGGCGCATACATTATCCCGTGACGTGATATCCTGAGACGTTATCATAACTCTTACCGGTCAACTTTTAATGAGATGTTATTTTGCTTTAACTTAATGCTCATTCTAGCTTCAAGCAGAACACTACTGCTAAAACTTTGCACAACTACCTCACATACATAGAAAATAGAATAGTGAATAGTAACTACTGGCAATCGATTTATCACCGTTTTTCTTCGTATCATGATACTTATTCTTATCTTTCCATTAATATTAACCTTTCTCAAGTTCTAATCGAAGAGGGCACCAATATGCGTCCAATGAAACAGACGAGAAATCTCACTGAATCTACCGAAGAAAACTTACGTCCTTCTATTCTCATTCAATCCAGCCTCGACTCAACAGCAGATGGTTTTATATTTAGTTCCATTTTCCCATCGATATTTGTATCTCCCGAGATAGGCCCAAATTTATTCTCATCTTAGCCAATGATTTTCCTATGAGACATAAACTAGAGTTATATCCAATAAACCTTGATAGCTGACGCTTGATAAAGGTCTTCAGGGCAACACATGATGCGTAGGTTGAAATGAATAACGCTATTTTTTGGTCAAGCAACTTAAGCGAGTCGGGAATAGAAGAAATAAATCATATACGAATCGAAAATGCATTGACAATAATGAATTCTACTTAAATGTACGTCTCAAATGACATACAATCAATTAAAATGCGACCATCGCATAGATGAATCAAGCCTATATACTTCTTGATTCTAAGTATTTAATTTTCGCATAACTTTTCGGTTTTGTATGAAGCTCATACGTTGAGTTCGACGGGAGTGGTTATTTTGTATACGTTATATAAACACATGAAATGGCCTAAATAATTACAATAGTATTTAAGTGCTGGTTATATCTCATCGGGAGCAAAGTTTGTAATGGAAATAATTCGTCTAAAAGTGAGGTAATGATTTGAGCAAGCAAATTTCACAAGTAGCATCCGTTGAGTTTAAATTAACAAGGCCGATAGCCATTAGTCGCGTGCTCTCGTGTAATGAATGAATGCGTGAATGCAGGATTGACATGAAGTTCTTAAAGATAAACTAAAATAACCGAAAAATGGGCTGAAATGACTTAAATAAATAAAAAGTTAATGACTTAGAACGACTTTAATGAACTTAAGGATGAATTGAATGACCTTAAGAATGACTTGAATGCTTAAAAATAACTGGAATCCTTCAAAAACAACTTGCATGACCTGGAGAATTGACTTGAATGGCTTTGAGACTGACTGGTTGTAAAGTGGGTGATCATTTTACATTAAATTAATACAGAAAAGTGATCCCCCACTTTATATCACAATAAGTACAGCATGTAGTAAGAACAGATACTACACGTTGATCTTGGCCGAAAGGCTAAGAAAAGGGTATTTATTTGCTTCCCCCACCGAACAAATTAGGCACAAGGCCGATGAAGGGGAAATGGGGACAAACTCCCCGGGGAGTAGGGGATCTGGATAGTGACAATTGGTATGAAAGGTTGCCCCTACATTGACCAAGGTCGTATATGTGGGGTTGGTATTTATTTGCTTCCCCACTGAGCAAATTAGGCACAAGGCTGTTTTTTTAATGTGGAGAGAGTGGGGAAATGGGGACCAACTCATCGGGGAGTAGGGGAGCTGGATAGTGAAAATTGGTATGAAGGGTTGCCTCTACATTGACCAAGGTCTTATCTGTGAGGTCGCCCCCACATAGGGTCTTTGCTTGCAGTATCTGCCGGAAAAGATACTACACTTTGATCTTGACCAAAAGGCAAAGAAAAAGGTATTTATTTGCTCCCCCCACCGAGCAAATTAAGCACAGAGGTGATTTTTAATGTGAAGAGTGAAGGGGAAATGAGGACCAACTCCCTGGGGAGTAAGGGAGCTGGATAGTGATAATTGGTATGAAGGGTTTCTCCTACATTGACCAAGGTGTTATATGTGGGGTTGGCCCCCACATATGGTCTTTGCTTGCAGTAACTGCCGGAAAAGATACTACACTTTGATCTTGGCCAAAGGCCAAGAAAAGATAAAAAGATAAGAACAGCATCTATTAACAACGGATCTTTGATCTTAACCAAAAAGGCCAAGTACAAAAGTGTCAATTTTTAGTCTACAAACTCGAAATTTGATATACGGGGTACTGAGATTTGGGAAAATCGACGTGATCAGGTTTCGGCCAGAAATTTGGCTGTTAAGAGGTTAAAGTTCAACCATTTTACCTTTGAAAACTCTACCAAAGTCCCCCGACAATTTTGGGTCTAAACACTTGAAATTTTAGATATAGGTTCATTGGACATGGATCTAACATAATAACTTGATTTAAGCCAAAAACAATAAATGTTAAGGGGTCATAATAGGCGTCAAATTTAAAAATTGACCGTTTTTTTTTTTGCTCAGCATACATCTCCAAACACCCGGCCAACGCCAGGCTGAAATGCTAGTATATCTATAAAAGGAACGTGTCTGTGTGTCTGTGTGTATGTGTATCTATCTGTCTGTGTTTCTGTGGACATTTCCCTACGCAATAACTCTGTCAATTGTGTGTCTACAGACTCAAAATTTGATATACAGGCTACTGAGATTTGGGGAAATCGATTTGATCGATTTTCGACCAGAAATTTCTCGATTAAGGGGTCAAAAGTCAACGATTTGACCTTTAAGAACTCTACCAAACTCCTCCGACAATTTTGTGTCTACACACTTGAAATTTTAGATATAGGTTCCTTGGACATGGATCTAACTTAATAATTGGATTTAAGCCCAAAACAATAAATTTTAAGGGGGCATAATAGGAGTCAAAATTAAAAAAATTGACCGCTTTTTGTTTGCTTAACATACACCTCCAAATACCCGGGCAACGTCGGGCATCCATGCTAGTATATCTATAAAAGTGAACGTGTCCGTCTATCTGTCTGTCTGTGTATCTGTGTGTCTGTCTGCGTGTGTACATTTTCCTACGTAATAACGCTGTCAATTGTAAGCCTACATACTCGAAATTTGATATACAGGATACTGAAATTTGGGAAAATCTATGTAATCGGTTTTCGGCCAGAAATTTGGCGATTAAGGGGTCAAAGTTCAACGATTTGATCTTTGAGAACTTTACTAAACTTCTCCGACAATTTTAGGTCTAAACACTTGAAAATTTAGATATAGGTTCCTTGGACATGGATCTAACTTAATAACTGAATTTGAGCCCAAAACAATAAATTTTAAGGGGGCATAATAGGGGTCAAAGTTAAAAAAATTGACCGCTTTTTTTTTGCTCAACATTCACCTCCAAATATCTGGTCAACGCCAGGTACCCATGCTAGTATTTATATATAATGAGGTATTTGAATTTCGATCTTTTTGTGTGATGTTTGCTATGCTTTTGGTAGAATTCGTAATATTTGGGACATTGTCGATTTATGTTTTTTTATTGGGGAATTACGAACAAAAATAGACTGGTGTGTCCAAATTGGTTGAGAGCCTGATTTAAAATAAACACTACTTTTAAATAGTTGGAATAATCTATTATACATATCTGTGCTTTCTTTGTTTGAATCAGATTAAAAATGATTTGAATGTTATACACATAGTGTATCAACAAAATTAAGTACACCCCTAATATTTCTTCAAATATTAAAATATATCTTTTCATGGGACAACACTGAAAAAAATGATTTTTTGACAAAATGAAAAGTAGTCCGTCTGCCGCATATATATAAGAGTTAACATATTTTATCTTCAAAATAAATCAATATATAACTATGTGATATATATATAACTGTGGAACTCTGTTCCGTCTGCCTGCTTCCCTCCGGACTACAACTTGGATGTCTTCAAGTCTAATGTTAACAAATTCCTAATGAACCGCCTCCTTAAGTAAACACTCCATCAAATCTCCACACTAACGTAATGTACTTGCAATAACCCTTATCCCTGAGTGGCTTCCGGGCCTTGAAAAGTGGTGATCACTGTGTAAAAAAAAAAAAAAATCTCCGGTAACAAAAGTGATTCTGATACCTTGTTTCCATCTCCTTCGGGTTCTGATGGAATCTCTCTCTATGCTCGTGACGCATTGAACCTAGGTTCTCAGGACACCAGTCCATATGTTAAAATAGGTCGTGCATCCTGACGCGGTAATCTCCAAAAATACCGTCAGGGCTTACAACATGGCCGCCAGAAGAGTCACGTGATCCGGTAGGTGTATCAGAATTTTAGGCGGAATTTTTGACACCCCCAACAAAAAACTGCGAATAAAATATATAAAACTCGTAATTTCTGTTTTTAAAGTGGGTTGTCAATTTTCTTTATGAAATATACTTCCAAAATAAACTATTACAGTCCATATGTTGAAATAGGTCGTGCATCCTGACGCTTATGTTGCAGCCCATGCTTTTGAAATCAGTTAGCATGTTATTAACAAGTTTTGTGTTGTTTCTAGCTTTATTGTTGCCAAGGAAGTTCTTCACCACCAAAACAAATATCTTTTATGCTTCCAGTTCCACTTCATTCATTGAGTTTTCGAATTCTAAATCTCTGTCAAGCTGCCAGATTTGAGAACCATCAAAGATGCCAGCTTTCAACTTCTCCATGATTAATCCTGGAAAAGCCTGGCACAAGTAAATGAATCAGTCACCATCCTAGGTGGCCCGGGCGACAAGATCAAAGTGTAGTATCTATCCGACAGATGCTGCAAGCTATGACTAGCTATGACTAGCTATGACTAGCAAAGACAAGATGTGGGGGCAACCCCACATGCCTGACCTTTAACCAGCTCCCATTTCCCACCTCTCGGGAGCTGGTCCCCTTTTTCCCTTCCCCCTCCCTTCACTCCTCACATTAAAAATCGGCCTTGTGCCTAATTTGCTCGGTGGGGGAGCAAATAAATACCATCTGTTCCGGCAGATACTGCAAGCTATGACTAGCAAAGACCAGATGTGGGGGCGACCCCACATGCCTGACCTTTAACCAGCTCCCATTTCCCACCTCTCGGGAGCTGGTCCCCTTTTCCCCTTCCCCCTCCCTTCACTCCTCACATTAAAAATCGGCCTTGTGCCTAATTTGCTCGGTGGGGGAGCAAATAAATACCATCTGTTCCGGCAGATGCTGCACTTAAGATAATTTGTACCAGTCAATGGAGGGGAAACCCTCTATACTGGGACAATTATTATTTTTGGTAACCAGAGTGCCCCCTTTTTGCCTACTTTTAGGGGAGCTGGTTTTTACCTCACATTAAAAACGGCCTTGTGCCTAATTTGCTCAGTGGGGGAGCAAATAAATACCATCTGTTCCGGCAGATACTGCAAGCTATGACTAGCAAAGACCAGATGTGGGGGCAACCCCACATGCCTGACCATTAACCAGCTCCCATTTCCCACCTCTCGGGAGCTGGTCCCCTTTTTCCCTTCTCCCTCCCTTCACTCCTCACATTAAAAATTGGCCTTGTGCCTAATTTTATCGGTGGGGGAGCAAATAAATACCATCAGTCACCATCCTTGTCCAAAGCCTTAGTGAACTGCTTGATTAAGCAAAGCTTGATGTACAGCGGTGGGAGGGGTATTCTGTCTCTGTCCACAAGAAGGTCGTTCAGGTGTTCCTTTCTTTGCAAGGCACTAATTCCTAATGCACAGGCTAGTTTTCCTTCGTGTATGCTGAGCATCAATTTTTGGAAGGTTTCGAGGTTTTATGACTTCAAACTGATCCCTTTTAAACATAATCACCCAGACCTATCAGATCTGAATATTTCTTGTCATTAAAATAATCCTTTATTTAACATGATAGTTTACCTCCAACATAAACTTGACCCGATTGAACAAAACCAATGTGATTTACCCATTCAGTGCCTGAAATTCGTCCTAAATCAGCTGATAAAAAACGCAGGTAACAAATTCGTTGTTGAACATTGTTAGCAATTGGCTATCATTTTTAATTTTGTTACGAATATCTTTGCATTATCTGTACTGCATGTTGACGATTTTCCTTACCAGACTGTTTAACCCACGTAGACGGCAAAGATGTGCATCCATTCACAGTAATGTTCACAACAAAAGTTTCCAGATTTGAACCTGACTGGATTTTACAATAGCCAGATTTCACACACTTTTTTTTTTTTACTATAATTAATGTGTCAATATTCATTATGAGCAGCCGAGAGTGCTCCATTATTTTATGAAGATCTTATACGTGATACGACGATTTCACAACTAAAGCGGAACCCGAGGAAAAAATTTGCAATGTGTTATCCTGTGTGTCACCTGTCAGTCATGTTTTATAAATAAAAGATAAACCGAAAGTGGCGATGTTGTTTACAGTAATGGATGCCGGACTGAAGATGAAGATGGTGTGCACGATTCATTTTTTTTTTTTAAATATCTGTTGGTAAACAAATGCAGGCAGAAAACATAAATAATAAATAAATAGTAATACAAGAAAAGTCAATATAGTTTTCCAGATCTTTCGACCTATACTTATACGTTGGTTTAGGTCTATCGCGTGATTATTGCGTTATTAACGCGGCAGTACCTTAAATAGTCTCCGAAAATTTAAGCTTTAATATTAAATCGATGCATACTTTAGTAATTTTAATATAAACCTGATTTTCTCATATGTTTAACATTGCACTAGCGGGAGCTGTTAGAATTCTACAGCAGACTCTTTCGCATATGATATATAGATTTTGGTATTCTGTGGATGTTTCAGGTAAATAAAGCTCTTTTGTTAAATCTGAAAAATTATTTATCCAAGCTAGCAGGGACACCCGGCGTAGCCCGGTCGTAAAATACGCTTAAATATGATATTTTAATTTATGCATATTTCGTATATATTAATATGGAGTAATTTTTTTTTATCGATTCTTATATATTATAAAGTTGCTATTAAATATATATATATTAGGGGAACTATATTGAATTCTAAGATAGAATTCAATGTGGTTCGCCCTACCAACATAAAAAATTTAATGATATATATATATATATATATATATATATGTATATATATATGTGTATATATATATGTATATATATATATATATATATAAATTGCGTGCCATAATCGAAACCGAAACCTAAACTTATGAAGAATTCTTGATAAAATTATTTATAAAAAAATAGATTACTTGAGTTCCATCATCTATAATCGAAACCGAAACCAAAACCCATGAAGAATTCTTGATAAAATTATTTATAAAAAATAAATGAATTAAGTACTATCAGCTATAATCGAAACCGAAACTAAAACTTATGAAGCATTCTTAGTAAAAGTATTTATTACAAGAAATTGAAGTCCATAACAATTAAACGATAGTCAGTTGAATGTACGTGACACAAAAAATAAATAACACACACGCGCTATCCTATTAATATATAAATAAACATTTAAAATGTTCGTATCTCATCACCGGGTGTAAAGCTCAGGTGTAGAAATGACGTCATCATCAACCAACGGACCAATCACAATCTTTTTATTTACATATCAAGCGATGCACCCGAAAAAGGTCGGTGATTACATCGGATTAACATTATTAATATAACAATACAGATGAGAGCCGTTTCCACAATCTAAACTACGGATTATTTCGTAATGTACGTCCGAAGATTTAATGAAACTTATTTGCTTTTATCATTTGTGAAATTTCCGCAGACGCCTCAAAGCTATTATAATCCGATAAAAGATCTTTACTTTTTTCTTTATTTGCTTTTAAATGCGAATCATTTGGATTATTTTGGATTTCTAAAAGAGTTACGCGAAATGTCAAACAAGTGCTTCAGTTGAACGCAGTACAAGCAATCAAAAAAATGGAATGCATAACATTACATTGATTTTTTTAAAGGAACTCAACTAAAAAAAATATCATCAATATTAATAAATTTATTTGTTATTTTCCTTAGCTTCAAAAAATCTAGTTTTGCGCGTAGCGTAGCGTGCGCATTTGTAAAGCTAGCGTTTTGTTTCCGATCTCGTTCAGTCACGTACAGTCACGTTTGGATACGAGAGTTCACCGGGTGATACGTGACGTCAGAAAATATTTCCGGCACAGTGGCTACAAGATAATTAAGAATTACAAAGTCTCACACAAAAACACAACATTTAAACAAAACCTTGCATTACGTATTTATAAGAGCATTAGCTTTAATAGAAATGTATCTTACTACGCGGAGAAGATCAGCGAAAATGTATGCTTGTGTGTGTGTGTGTGTGTGTGTGTGTGTGTGTGTGTTTGTTTGTATATCCGCCCAAAACTTTTGACAAACACAACCAAACTTGATAAATTTGATATCATATTGAAGTTTCATTTTTCGGACGAAAAATATCAAAATTTTGGCCCCAACGGTCAACTCTAAGTTGGTCATCTGGCCTGTTTTCTGCATGGGAACCTCCCCCAAACGCGACATTTTTTTCGTTTTTCCAATGTATTTTACAAGAATCCTAATGTTATTTTATACGTATTTGAAAAAAAACGCTTAGACATGTCACGTGATGTGACGTCAGCACGCTTTAATGGCGATGTTTGTATACAATACAATGTATATAATAAGAGACTATGAGTAAAATGTCAGTATCGTACAAATTAAAATATTAACTAAAAATCACCAAAATTTTACGCTCTATCTGCTACGTCATTATTTTGTGCTGACGTGTAACTGTGCATACTTGTTACGTAAGCTGCTATATGCTTTGATTGAATCAGGGAAACAGCGTTTTTGGCTATGGTTTATGTTAATTTCATGAATTAGAGACCTCTGTGCATTTTTTTTAAATAGGTGCTAAAATCAAGTTGACCCCCCTAAAAATAAGCATATTTTAACAAGTTAAATAATTTAAAGTTTTAACCATTTTTTATATTATATAAAATATTTAAAAACATATTGGAAAACCTTACTCAAAAATCCATATTTAAAACTTTAAATTTGACAATTAGGTGGTTTTTGCTAAATTTTTAAAACACGAGTGTGTGTGTGTGTGTGTGGCTTCAAAATGATCACTACATAGGAACGTTGTTTTAAGGCGTCGATAATGTAAACACGATTTTGGTCACGCGTTTTCATTATTTTCGTACGTTGTAAAAACATTAAAAAATATAAGTAGTTTGTGTGAAGCTTCTTTTAAATGGAATAAAAGTTATGTTGATAATCTTAAGTTAAATTACAGTTACATCGTGTTACATATCGAGGGCGTAAAATATGTGTCTCGCATTGGAGGTACTTAAGGATCAGACATGGCAACACGGTGGAATAAAGACGCATACATACACGGAGACTTGGATTCCGTTGATGTCGGTCGCAAAAGTTGAAATCATGACACGTTCCCGATCAATTAGAATATGGACGCAGTACACGGCAGTCGTAAAATGTTAAAATTGGGACCCCCAAGGAAACACATCGCGTGCCTCAACTCTCGAGTTAAAAAAAATTACCCCTCTTAAATGTTAAAAAAAAAAGAATATATAATATTCTTTCTTCATTTATACAGTGCTTACAAACGTTCACTTCAAGCACCAAAGGTTCGAGCTCAGATAATTAATTCTCAGGAGAGTATTAATGACGATGCAAACTCCTGCCACTAATGACGCCGAGAACCCGAATAGAAGATCCATCAAGCAGACGTCATATCAGCGTGAAGGTGTTCCGTATCAGGAGATACATTCAGGTGATATCGCCACGGCACGAAGAAATCAATTTACTCTCCTCGATCAAGTTAAAATAAGACGGATTTTATTGAATAAAAAAAATGAAAACATTTATGCGACTATCTATACCGTCTCCCTCGTTGTATAATTGCTCACAGAAGTCTCATTCAATATATTTATTACAAGTGGGTAAGCACATATCAAGGTCTGAAGGCCATTCAAGGATAAGTGTCTATGAATGTACGGTGGCTAGCGGGACAAGAGCGTAGTAATCGTTAGCAGTGTAAATTGTGTCTAATTTGAATATTGAGGAAACCCCCTCAACAAAAACTTGTTTACATTGGATGTGAAGACGACCATCCTGTAGATAGCTGGGAAGCAGGCCAGCGGAACAGATTTCTCCAAGAGGGCAATTCTAGGAAATAAGGATTGTTCATTGAATTTGCGTTCAGATTTAGGCAGAAATAGAAGGTGATACGTTTTGTAAATCTTATGCTTTCTCATGCTTAAACAATGCTTGTGTCATTAACAAGTATTGTTCTAGTCTTTTCACAGATTAACCATGCCGTTCTATCGTTCATTTCAATAGTAGGCGTGTTACTTTTCTTAATAAGTTTATTATGAGAAGAAATCGACTTTGAAACTTCTGGGTGTTTATTTCTCATCGAATTTTTCGTGCAGTTCACATATTAGTTCCATTTTTTTCTTAATTCTCGCACTTTCTTTCTAGAGTAAGGCACTTTCGATATTTTGTTCCATCTCAGGGCGTCTATTTTTGAGGAACTAGCTTTATATATATATATATATATATATATATATATATATAAGCATGGGTTCCCGGGGTTCGGAGGTATATGTTGTATGTTGAGCTGTAAGATGTTTTGGACTCCTAATGGGGGTATGAGACGAATGGATTCGCCAATCATTTTTATAAACACCGGCTGTGCTAAACAACCAATGAAAATGTTTCCAAGTTATTATAAAAATTATCGAATTTTGAATTCAATCAGTTCGCCATTAACTACGCCACGAACCGCATTTGATTCTTGGCCGCCATCTTGGTTACTTATCTGAACTACGCCGCCATCTTTGTTCAACATAATGTCTCAAAACTTAACAGAATATGGGCGCAGCCATCGTCTTTTCTCTGACGGATCTGAATCTAAATTCGAATTGTGGCAGGCAAAATTTCTGGGATATCTAAGGATTCGAAAACTACGCAAAGTCATACAATCTCCAACAGAGAATCCAAACGACCCCGAATTTCTCGAAAAGAACGCGACTCTTTTTGCAGAACTGATTCAATGTTTAGACGACAGAAGTCTGTCTCTGATTAAAGAGACGCATTGGATGATGGACGAAAAGCATTGAACATATTAAGATAACATTATTTATCAAATGAGAAACCGAAAATTATATCCCTATGTACAGAACTAATGTCTCTGAAACGTAACAAGGATGAAACGATCACCGACTACGTTATAAGGGTATAAACAACCGACAATGCCTTAAAAGTATCAGGTGAAACAATAAGCGATAGCTTGTTGATATCAATGACCCTCAAGGGACTTCCAGCCGATTTTAAACCATTTACAACCGTTATAACTCAGAAAGACAAACCCATAAATTTCAGCAAATTTAAAGTGGCATTGCGCAGTTACGAAGAGACTAATCGTATGCTCGTGGACAATAATAACTCCAGCAATATTATGAAGTTCAAAAATGCTTCTCGAAAGCCGACACCACCAAATCACGCACCTCACTGCAACGTATTCTCCAAAAGTAATTTTCCCAAGAAAAAGAATAAAATTATCTGCTATAATTGTGGACGACCCAACCATAAAAGTTTCCAATGTCGATATAAACGCTCTAAAATGTACTCCGTAAAAACGTTGAGAACTTTGAGGAAGAACATACATTTCTATTCACATGTAATTTTGACAATACCGCAAACGGTAAAAATCTCCTGGTAGACTGTGGTGCTACAGCGCATGTTATCACCAAGGAATCTGATTTTATTAATTTTGATTCAAACTTTAATCCTCAAAGTCATTTTGTCGAACTTGCCGACGGTAGTCAAATAAATGATATAGTCTTGAAAAGAGGCGATGCTAAAATATCTCTAAAAAATAATAAAGGCGAAATCTGTAACTGTATTCTAAAAATGCTCCGTTCATACCTACATTTAAGCAATACATATTTTCCGTGCAGGCCAAGGCGCGAATATACAATTTGGCCAAAATAAATCAAAATTGATATACCCCGATGGAACTGTATTTGACATTATAGAAAATGGCCGACTATATTATTTAAAAAGTATGGTTTCCTCAAAAACTGCCTGTCACGACTTGGAAACCTGGCATAAAATTCTAGGACGCTGCAATACAGCGGATATTAAAAAATTACCAAATGTAGTTGAAGGCATGAAAATAATACCTTCAGACGATCTCCCAAATTGTGATGTGTGTGCACAGGGGAAAATGACAAAAGATATAAGCCGAACGCCAAACAAAAAAGCTACGAAAATTCTCTCACTTGTGCATTGTGATCCGATCAGCCCGATGGGGAGAAATAATCTATGGTACGTTTTGAATTTTATTGATGATTTTTCCGGTTTAATTATGGTTTATTTTCTAAAAAACAAATCCGACACTATCCTCGCCACTAAGAAATATTTAGCTGATATTGCCCCGTACGGTTCAGTAAAATGTATTCGCTCAGACAATGGGATTGAATTTGCTAGTAAAGACTTTGAACTTCTATTAATTAACCACCGTATTAAACACGAGAAATCGGCGCCGTATTCCCCCTTCCAAAAAGTCACCGCTGAAAGGGCATGGCGAACCCTTTTTGAGATGACAAGATGCCTACTTATCGAATCGAAATTAGCGCATAGTTTATGGATGTACGCTTTAATGGCAGCAGCATATATCAGAAATAGATCGTTCAATAAGAGGCTAGGAAAAACGCCGTATGAAGCGTTTTGCGGTATAAAACCTAAAATGAACAGAATGCATCTATTTGGTTCTGATTGTTTTGCATCTATAGAAAATACCAGTAAACTAAATACTAAAAGAGAAAAAGTTACGATAAAAATAGTCCGGCATATTTAATCTACTTCCCAAACCAATTTTTTTTTTTTTTTACATTTTCACCCTAAACAAGGCGCATTGCCACTTTGGTGTAGGGGGCTACTATCAGGGGCAGCAACTATTGGGGCACTATGTTGGGATTTGGGCAGCAAGATGTCGGTTCACGTTGAACTTGAACTTCTGCATGTCAGTACAGTTAGGGAAGCAGGAACTTGGAATGGAATTCGAGTCTAGCGGTTCTGGGGAAGAAACTACTGGAGTAGAAAGATCTTTTACATCTAGGGATCTCTACTATGTGGGGGTGGGATTTAGCTGCCTGTCGGGTTTGTCGAAGGTGTCTACGTCGTGGGGGCACAAGTGTCTGCAGTTCGTCAGAGCATTCACCATTAAAATACTTGTAGAAAAGGCAGAGGGATGCAACGTTTCGTCGATGGGACAGAGGCTGAAGCTTAGATGCCAGTTCAGGGTCTATCAGATTGGCAACTCTTTTTTGAACCTTGTCTAGGAGCGAGAGACTAGTAGCAGATACACCAGCCCAAATGTGACAACAATACTCCATACATGGGCGAATGGTGGCCTTATAGAGGTACAGGATACTTTCAGGTGTTAGTAGATTTCTAGCACGGTAGAGAGAGCCCACCTTTTTCGCAGCGGCCCTGGCAATGTTTTCAATATAATTGTTCCAACTCATGTTTCCTGTGAACGTTAGGCTAAGCAGTTTGAAAGATGTACTCTCAAACAGGGAGTCACTGGCCATTGTTATTGGTGGCAGAGAACGTTTCTTCTAATTATTGAAGGAAACCAGTTTAGTCTTGGCAGCATTGAATGTGACCATCCATTTATGTCCCCATTCCACTACAGATTGGAGGTCATCCTCTAGTGTTTTTGTCATTTCTTTAGATATGTGTTCATTTGTTTTCCTGTCATGCCTGTTATAGAGTGTAGTGTCATCAGCATATATACCCATCTCAGAGGCAGTTTTGTCGAGGAGGTCATTAATAAATTTAGGAACAATAGAGGTTCAAGGATGGACCCATGAGGCACTCCTGCATTTATATCACACTGTTTAGATGTACGACCATCGAGGACAACATGGATTTTTCTCTTATCTAAGAAGGATTTAATTATGTTAAGTATTCTACCAGTGATACCGCATGATTTAATTTTCCTGAGGAGACCCTCATGCCATACCCTGTCAAAAGCCTTAGATATATCTAGAGCTACCGCTCTGCCCTCCCCCGCTTTGTCCAGTGAATAGTATATACGTTCAGAGATTACAGTGAGGATGTCAGCTGTGGAACGGGCATGTCTAAATCCATATTGTTTGTCAGTCAGAAGTTTAGCATCTGTAAGGTGCCGAACTAGAGCATGGTTAATTATGGTCTCAAATATTTTGGCGAAAAGTGGGAGGAGGCTAATGGGGCGATAATTTGATGGGTCAGTTCTTTCGCCAGAATTCTTGAATATTGGTACCACAGAAGCAGTTTTCCAACAGCCCGGAAAGCATGATTCATTAAGGAATTTGTTGTAGAGTTTGGAGAGAACTGGGGCTACTTCGGCTGAGCACTTTTTTAATAGCACAGCTGGGATGAGATCAGGTCCACATGCTTTTGAAGTGTCAAGGTTTTTTATGATAGCGTGTACCTGAGCAGGGGTGATTTTTAGATCGTCTAGCGTGGCGTTTATCCGCAAAGGAAAGTCAGGCAGGGGGTGGTTGGTAGGGTCCAGTGTGGTGTTCGAAGCAAACCGGCTGGCAAGTATATTAGCATTGTCGGTTGCTGAGCAAACAACCTCGTTATTTTTGGTTAGTGGGGGAATTGTTGATTGCCCATTATTTACTAAACTGTCGTAGATTTTCCAGAAGTCACGATTTCCTAATTTTTGTGCTTCGATGCGTTTTTTAGTGGTTTCAGTATATTCTCTGTTAGCTGTCGCTATTTCTTTCTTAACGTTACTTCTAGCTTCTATATACTTCTGTTTGTTTGAACTGGACTTATGTCGATTAAATCTGCGGTATAAATGCTGCCTTTGAGCAATGAAACTTGCGCAAGTCGAAGTAAACCATTGGGGAGAGTGGGGCTTCCATTGCTGTTTTGAACCATTCAGTGGTCTCATTTACGCACTGTTCAGCAGGAAGAGAAAACATGTTTCCCCATGGGGCATCTCTGATAAGATCTCCGATGGCTTCCCAGTCAGCCTTTTTATAATATCTCGTTGTTTTGAGCATTGGCTCTTCAGTTTTGGGTCAAGAAATTAGGGCGATTTCTACCATTATCACTGCATGGTCAGCTTTCCCGTGTGGGCTGTCAGCATTTGTTGTACAATCCTCGGGAACTGTAGTCAGAAACAGATCTAGAAGTGATGCTTGTTGTTCTTGTTGGTCAGGGAAACGGGTTGGAAAATGCCATAAAAAGAGTTAGATGTGTAAAATTCAATGATACATTAAATATAAAAAATGGCGATGAAAATGTGAAATATTACCTAGCATCTTAATCGATCACAATGAAAATATTAATAACGACTACAATTACAGTAGAACATCAGACGAAAATATTAACCAGACACGTCGATACCCAATAAGGGAGCGAAAAAGGCCAGACTTCTTACAAATTGAAAAGATACAAGATTACGCCGTGGATTACTGTTATTCGTTGAAAAGCGCCCCAGAAAGTTATAATGAGGCGATTAATTCAAAAACTCACCAAGAATGGGAACAAGCTATGGTATCCGAATTGAAAGCTTTATCTGAAAATAACACATACGAAATAGTGGCAAAACCAACAGATAAAAATATAATTTCTTCACGCTGGGGTTTTAAAAAAAAAAATCACAGCTTCTGGCAGTGAAACTTTTAAAGCAAGATTTGTTGCAAAAGGTTTTTCACAAATTTCTGGAGTGGAATATTTTGCAACATTTTCACCAACGACAAATTTTACGACAATTAGAATTTTATTACAACTTGCCGCTCAATACAATTTAAAAATACATCAAATGGATGTAAAAAATGCTTATTTAAATGCTCCGATTGACTGTGAAATCTACATTTACCCCATTTACCCATTACATTGGTTTGAAGAATGTGTGTACTGTTTTGTGTGTGTGTTTTCTTTTATTGGTTTGAAGAATGTGTTTACTGTTTTATAGTATTATGAAGTTATTCATAATACTATAAACAGTACACACATTCTTCAAACCAATAAAAGAACACACACACACATCCTACCCTAAAGGAAAAGAAAAAAACACAAGCAGAAAGAGAGAGTGAGAGAGAGAAACACAATACAGGAGTGATCACAACCAATAAAACAGTAATAAAAATTGAACATTCCAATGAATAGTAGACACTTACACGTTTCCACCTCTTGGAAACATTTCAAATGAACTACGAAAATGCTATTTTTACATCTCCAACATATTTTGAAAATAATTTCTGAAGAGGACGCTTCACAGAACGTCTGAAACGCGTTAAAAAAGATTTCAATGATTTAAAAAAATTTACAATGATCTAAACATAATTCTCAACGAAAAACCAAGACACGGAATGATAAAATAATGTTAAAAAATACACATTGTTGGTGACTACCCTCTTATTTAAATATACATCTTTCTTTCGTTGGAATTTCTTAACCCATTCTATATATATATATATATATATATATATATATATATATACATACATATATATATATATATATATATATATATATATATATATATATGTGTGTGTGTGTGTGTGTGTGTGTGTGTGTGTGTGTTTTAAGGTAGACATCTGATAGGTACGTGACTAAAATGCACCAAAGACATAATTTTTGTAGACTTGTTAGTCGCAATACGAAACAACATTTTAATGGTGATGTTTGAAAGTAATAAATAGCAATATGAGAAAACTTGATATTTAGAATTTGTAAAAATTATTATGTTACATCACACACACAAACACGTATACACACACACACACACACACACACACACACACACACACACACACACACACAAAAGTGAAAATGTCTGTCTATCTATCTGTGTGTTTGTCTGTGTACATTTCCCTACCAAATAACTCTGTCAATTTTCAGTCCTCAGACTCAAGATTTGACATAAGGGATATTGAGATTTGGAAAAAATCGTTTTTATCCGTTTTCAGCCAGGAATTTGGATGTCAAGGGGTCAAAGTCAGACGATTTGACGTTTGAAAACGCTACCAATTTCCTCCATCAATTTTTGGTCTTAACACATTAAATTTAAAATGTAGGTTACTTGGACATGGATCTAACTTTATAATTTGGTTTCAGCATCAAAAACTAAATGTAAAGGGTTCAAAATTGGGGTCAAAGTTTAAAAGAATTGACTTTTGCGGTGTCTACCAGATTACTCAGTAAAATTTCTGGTGTAAACATTTGAAATTTTACATAAAGGGTATTCAAAGAAAGGGCAAGCTTTTCAATCGGTTTGAGTCGAAAATTTGAGCTACCAAGAGTTCAAAGTTCAAAAGATTTGACCTTTGCGGTGTCCAGCAAACTACTCAGCAAATTTTGGATCTAAACATTTGAAATTGTATATAACGGCTATTCAGACATGCGGCAAGCATTTTAATATGTTTTGGGACAAGGATTTGGTTGCCAAAGGTCAAAGTTTTAAGAGTTGACCTTTGCAGATTCTACCAAACTCCTCGGCCAATTTTTGGTCTAAAAACTTGAAATTTAAAATGTAAGTAACTTGGACATGGGTCAAACATTTTATTTTGATTTGAAACCAAAACAATAAATGTTAAAAGGTCAAAATTCGGGATAAAGTTAAAAAAAAAAATAAAACCTATGAAATTACTCAAACAAATTTTGGTCTAAACATTTGACATAAAAGTATATTCACACATAGGGCAAGTTATGAACAATACAAACAAATTTTGGTCTAAACATTTGACATAAAAGTATATTCACACATAGGGCAAGTTATGAACGATACAAACAAATTTTGGTCTAAACATTTGACATAAAAGTATATTCACACATAGGGCAAGTTATGAACAATACAAACAAATTTTGGTCTAAACATTTGACATAAAAGTATATTCACACATAGGGCAAGTTATGAACAATACAAACAAATTTTGGTCTAAACATTTGACATAAAAGTATATTCACACATAGGGCAAGTTATGAACAATACAAACAAATTTTGGTCTAAACATTTGACATAAAAGTATATTCACACATAGGGCAAGTTATGAACAATACAAACAAATTTTGGTCTAAACATTTGACATAAAAGTATATTCACACATAGGGCAAGTTATGAACGATACAAACAAATTTTGGTCTAAAAATTTGACATAAAAGTATATTCACACATAGGGCAAGTTATGAACAATACAAACAAATTTTGGTCTAAACATTTGACATAAAAGTATATTCACACATAGGGCAAGTTATGAACAATACAAACAAATTTTGGTCTAAACATTTGACATAAAAGTATATTCACACATAGGGCAAGTTATGAACGATACAAACAAATTTTGGTCTAAAAATTTGACATTAAAGTATATTCACACATAGGGCAAGTTATGAACAATACAAACAAATTTTGGTCTAAACATTTGACATAAAGGCAAGTTATGAACATTTGACATAAAAGTATATTTACACATAGGGCAAGTTATAAACAATATAAAGGGCTCGAACAAAGCCGGGCAGAAATGCAAGTAGTAAATAAGTTTGGTTTTGAGAATAATAGTAAATTACTAGGAAATAATTTTGGGTTTGAGATTAATAGTGAATAAAGAGTAATATAGTTTAGAGTTTAGAGTTATAGTAAATAAGTAGCAAATAATTTTGGGTTTGAGATTAATAGTGAATTATAAGTAAATAAGTATGGACTTGAGAACAATAGTAAATTAATAGCAAATAATTTTGGGTTTGAAATCAATAGTGAATTAATAGTAAATAAGTTTTGATATAAGTGTAATAGTAAATTTGTGTCAAATAATTTTGGGTTTGAGATTAATAGTGAATTATAAGTAAATAAGTTTAGAGTTAAGATAGAAATAAAATAATAGCAAATAATATTGGGTTTCAAATTAATAATGAACTAATAGTAATTATGTTTGGAGTTGAGAAAATAGTAAATAAATAGCAAATAATATTGGGTTTCAAATTAATAGTGAATTAATAGTTAATAAGTTTTGATTTGAGAACAATAGTAAATTAATATCAAATAATTTTGGGTTTGAGATTAATAGTGAATTAATAGTTAATAAGTTTGGATTTGAGAACAATAGTAAATTAATATCAAATAATATTGGGTTTGAGATTAATAGTGAATAAATAGTTAATAAGTTTGGATTTGAGAACAACAGTAAATTAATATCAAATAATTTTGGGTTTGAGATTAATAGTGAATAAATAGTTAATAAGTTTGTATTTGAGAACAATAGTAAATTAATATCAAATAATTTTGGGTTTGAGATTAATAGTGAATTAAGTTTCGAGTTGAAAAAATGCTAAATTAATAGCAAATAATTTTGGTTTGAGATTAATAGTGAATTAATAGTAAATAAGTTGGAGGTGAGAAAATAGTAAACAAATAGCAAATAATATTGGGTTTGAGATTTATATTCGTTCCATTAAATCATCCCAAGAAAGTCTTGAAATAATGACCAAACGTTGATGAACATATAAATGGGTTTGTTCATTTTCTATCTCCTTACACAACACACACACACGCACACACACACACACAGACACACACACATACATATATATTATTCTCATATCATTTATATGCTTGTTAACATGTCGCAAAATAGATCTTGTAATCTTATTATTATTAAATTTTATTATATATATTATTATTTTATTTTTTATATATATTAGTATAAATAGTAACCGTATTATTGTACATTCTACTATTGGGGAAGGGGTATTATCCACTGGAGAGCCATGTATTTAACAGCTGTCCTGTTTTTAAATCTCCGAAACAGCTACATGGTATTTAAAAAACTGTTAGTTAAGTTTTTTTTTTCATCTTTATATAGGTGAATTCTCTTTTATAATTGTAGATTTTTGAGAAGTCGGCTTATCAAAGTGCTAAATCTATTTCTATTTAGCAAAATTAGTTAAGGTTTTCTTTTTTTCCATCCTTATATAGTTGAATTATCTACTGTAATTATAAACTGTTTAGAAGTCGTATTATGTAGGTGCTAAGTCTGCGATAGGTTAATTTTTTTTCCGAGAATTCAAACTGCATTCTTTATATTTATTTTTACATTTTTTTTAGTCTCGTGCAAGCGACTCTATAAGTCTATCCGTCAGTCCGTCGGTCGGTCGGTCTGTCCGTAACACTTTTGTGCTTGGCCTTTTTGGTTAAGATCAAAGGTCTGTTATCAATAGATGCTGTTCTTAGCTTTTTAAGCTTTTCTTTGCCTTTTGGCCAAGATCAAAGTGTAGTATCTATTCTTACTACATGCTGGACATTATGATATAAAGTGGGGGATCACTTTTATGTATTAATTTTATGTAAAATGATCACCCACTTTACAACCAGTCAGTCTCAAAGCCATTCAAGTCATTCTCCAGATCATTCAAGTTGTTTTTGAAGGATTCCAGTTATTTTTTAAGCATTCAAGCCATTCTTAAGGTCATTCAATTCATCCTTAAGTTCATTAAAGTCATTTAAAGTCATTTACTTTTTATTTAGTCATTTCAGCCCATTTTTCGGTCATTTTAGTTCATCTTTAAGAATTTTATGTCAATCCTACATTTACGCATTCATTCATTACACGAGAGCACGCGACTAATTGCTATCGGCCTTGTTTTATTCAAAGCTTCTTAAGACTATATATATATATATATATATATATATATATATATATATGTATATAAGGAATTATGTGTTTCTATGGGTGTGAGCTTGTTCCCTATAGACTCGAAAACGGCTGGACAGATTTTTATGAATTTCATACTGACAGGCAAAATTTTATGAATTGATTACAAGAATTATTAAGATAAAGCTTCTAATCTGATTATAAAAATTAAACTTGCATACGTGATTTTAAAGCGACTGCCACACATGTGCGTTCACCTTTATTATTAAAAATTTGAACCGAATTCCCAAATAACTGCCTCAGACTTTTTATATGGAATCAGTGTTTTGTCGGGAGGTGACGATGGTTCGGTGGCAAACGACATGAATAAACGAGCTGAGCGTTCTAAGTTCGAATCCAGTTCGTTCCATAAAAATCACTTTCACTTAGCATACTGACAATCTTTCCCGTGGTCTCTCCCGTAAGTACTTGATGTGTTCCGAGAAATAATTCTGATTAGAAAAATATCGGGGAAACCAATGCCAATAATAGAATTTTCGGATTCATACGACATGATGATGATGATGATGATGATGATGATGATTGCAGATAGGATCCTCTAGGATCAAAATAAGAATAGGGGGAAACGAGGACGATAAGGACTCCATGCGCCAATTGAACCACAAAGCCTTCCTGTTCGACTTGTAAGTACCTTAATTCAGTTTCCAAAAGTTATCGGGGATACCGATGCCGACAATAGAATCTTCGGATTTATGCGATATGATGAAGATTGTTCTGGCATTTGGAATCTGGATCAGATCAAATTCTTTGATTCATGCGCATGAATATGAACTCGCCAAACAACTAATTTAGCAAATCTAATTAATGCGTAATTAGCCTGTCGGCGAAAATAATAAAAAAGATAAAATAATTCGTTTTCATTTCAAATTGGAGATAAAATTCATTTCTTTCATGAGACATTTACTATTCTTTCAGTCAAATACTTTTTAATCCGCGGCGCAAATAAAAAGTAAATCAATTTATTCTTGTTACGTTTTTAATATATATATATATATATATATATATATATATATATATATATATATATATATATATATATATATATATATATATTGTCTTTGATAATGATATGAGTAATGAGTCTATTGTTCACTATGAAGCATTTTTGTAGTCTATCGGTAACTTCGTCCACTTGGCGTTATATGCAAAAATAAATCGATCGTCGCGAATACCGCAGGTTAATTTATTTCTTTTATTGGAAGCTTTCTAAATACTAGTAAGCGGCTTGGCGTTGCCCGGTTGTACATTTCGCTTAAATATACTATTTTAATTCATACATGTTACGTATTCATTAGTGAAACGAGGATTCCCTATCGAATATTATACTGAACGTAATAAACAGTCGTGAGATAAAAACTATATATATATATATATATATATATATATATATATATATATATATATATATATTACTTTGGTGCCATTAGTAGAATCGAAACCAAAACATACAACTCTCCACCTTTAATCCTTGTTACATGGAAAAGTCTGCCCCCTTTCCATGTAAATAAAAAGAATACTAGATAAGTGAAAATGTGATTAGGATAAGCCTCGAATCGAATCCTGTAGGCAAGGTTAAGAAATGGAATGTCAGAAATCAAGTCTATTGTTAATTCCTTTAGAAATCTGAAAAGTAAACATGTCAGTAAAAGAATGGACAACGCAAATTAAAAATGAATTGTTTAAAAATAGGTCAGATTAGACTTGAGGATTCTTATGTTTGTCAAAAGTGTGTCGGACAAACATATGTAAAGCCACGTGAAAATTAGTCACGTTTGGTAAACATACTTCTGACGTTATAAACAAAGGATTTGTCTCAATATAGAAATCTGGGAGTTACAAGTTAGTGAGAGTTGATCAGCAAAAAGTTGACATAGTCCGTTGGAGAAGAGAGCCCCTTAGAGGCGAAGGGTATAAGATTAGAAAATGTAGATACAAGCTGAATTCCTGACTTCATCGACCGGCCGATCAGATGAATAAAGACATTATCGATTATGTTGTAACTGTTGTCTTGTGTCATCCTTCATCACGAACGAAAGGTAATTGTGTTTATCACCTTGTAACGAAATCGTGTCTACACCCTTCCAAGTATTATGTGTCCCCACCATCATCATAAGTGAAGTATTTCCTCCTTTCTAATATGTGTTAAAAGAACGGTAATATAAACGTCTCCCTCATCACCATGGTTAATGTGTCCCCAATATGAACAAACGTCATCTCTAAATATGTACCCCTTTGCAACCTCCTTACCATCTGAGCTAGCTTATATATATATATATATATATATATATATATATATATATATATATATATATATAAATTCACCTGCTATCACTTTTTTAAAGATGGAATCGCCCGATTATCGAGCACAAGATTCAAGCAAGCAAGCAAAAGAACGATGACCGGACGTTCCAAGAGTTATATCATCATATATTCTTATTGCTATTTATTGATTTACAAACATAGCACATTTACGTTGGGATAAATACTATACTTCTTTGCATATATGGATCTGGAGCGCAAGGGATAAAAGCATTGAGTTACAAAAAGTTCAAAGTTACATTTTTCTAGATGGTGTATCATTAATAATCATTACAGGCGTGATTAATGAAAAAGTAAAATATTTACTTATATTTATTAAACGCAAATCTACCACGGTAAATTAAATAGAGAGTTCAGTTTGTACTTTTGTCTAGATACCCAGATATCCGACAGAAATATTGCCGAGTTCGAAAGGATACACTTGAAGAAAAAATAATGTCATATCGGATGAAATATAGCGGAAATAGCAATCACAGTGAAAATAGTAATCAAAATAATCCAAATTATAAACATGTGTTAATACAAATCTTAGAAAATTCAAATAATAATTATTAAACCTTGTGCTGAAAGAAAGAAAAATTATTTTTATTCTAAATACTAAAACAAGTTTTTAGCAATGTTTAAAAGGTGTTACACTATGCTCGTTAGGCTCAGGGGTAAGAAGGAACAGAGAATAGATGACAAAAAAGGAAGTAGGTTAAGCGAGTAAAAAAAAGACTTATCCATAGACAATTGATAAGAATTTGTGCTAAACCCACACAAAGAGAATCAGGATCAGAGCTTAGTTCAGGATGTGAGGAGTGAACAGCTGACCAACTGATCGATAGTTAGAGAACAATGGGCCATAGGGGGTTAGAGTTAGGGTTAGGGTTAGAAAAATGGGCAATAGGGGGTTAGGGTTAGGGTTGGGGTTAGGGTTAGAACAATGGACCATAGGGGGTAAGGGTTAGGGTTAGGATTAGAACAATGGACCATAGGGGGTAAGGGTTAGGGTTAGGGTTAGAACAATGGGGCATAGGGGGTTAGGGTTAGGGTTAAGGTTAGGGTAAGGGTTCGAACAATGGGCCATAGGGGGTTAGGGTAGCGTTAGGGTTAGGGTTAGAACAATGGGCCATAGGGGGTAGGGTAAGGGTTCGAACAATGTGCCATAGGGGGTTAGGGATAGGGTTAGGGTTGGAACAATGGGCCATAGGGGGTTAGGGTTTGGGTTAGGGTTAGAACAATGGGCCATAGGGTTTAGGGTTGGGGTTGGGGTTACGGTTAGACCAATGGGCCAAATGGGGTTAGGGTAAGGGTTAGGGTTAGGGTTAGAACAATGGGCCATAGTGGGTTAAGGTTAGGGTTAGGGTTAGGGTTAGGGTAAAGGTTAGAACAATGGGCTAGGGTTAGGGTTAGGGTTAGGGTTAGAAAAATGGGCAACAGGGGGTTAGGGTTAAGGTAGGGTTAGGGTTAGGCTTAGAACAATGGGCCATAGGGGGTTAGGGTTAGGGTTAGGGTTAGGGTTAGAACAATGGCCCATATGGGGTTAGGGTTAGGGTTAGGGTTAGAACAATGGGCCATAGGGGGTTAGGGTTAAAGTTAGGGTTAGGGTTAGAACAATTGGTCATAGGGGGTTAGGGTTAGGGTTAGGGTTAGGGTTAGAACAATGGGCCATAGGTGGTAAGGGTTAGGGTTAGGGTTAGAACAATGGGCTATAGGGTGTTAGGGTTAGGGTTAGAACAATAGGCTAGGGTTAGGGTTAGGGTTGAGGTTAGGGTAAGAACAATGGCTAGGGTAAGGGTTAGGGTTAGGGTTAGGGTTAGGGTTACGGTTAAGGTAAGGGTTAGGGTTAGAATAATGGGCTAGGGTTAGGGTTAGGGTAAGGGTTTAAGTTAGGGTTAGGGTAAGGGTTAGGGTTTAGGGTTAGGGTTAGGGTTAGGGTTAGAACAATGGGCTAGGTGTAGGGTTAGGGTTAGGGTTAGTGTTAGGGTTA